>NW_027465895.1:0-35000 GCF_049634645.1 Pelodiscus sinensis
CCTGCCCCCCGCCCGCCCCCACCTGCCCCCCCGCCCCCCAACCCCGCCCCCTCCCCCTGCCCCCCGCCCGCCCGCCGGGTGACGGGGGCGCAGCCCTGGCACCGCCAGGCGAGAGGGGAGCAGCCCTGGCACCGCCGGGCGAGGGGGGAGCAGCCCTGGCACCGCCGGGTGAGGGGGGCGCAGCCCTGGCACCGCCAGGCGAGAGGGGAGCAGCCCTGGCACCGCCGGGCGAGGGGGGAGCAGCCCTGGCACCGCCGGGCGAGAGGGGAGCAGCCCTGGCACCGCCGGGCGAGGGGGGAGCAGCCCTGGCACCGCCAGGCGAGAGGGGAGCAGCCCTGGCACCGCCGGGCGAGAGGGGAGCAGCCCTGGCACCGCCGGGCGAGGGGGGAGCAGCCCTGGCACCGCCGGGTGACGGGGGCGCAGCCCTGGCACCGCCAGGCAAGAGGGGAGCAGCCCTGGCACCACCGGGCGAGGGGGGAGCAGCCCTGGCACCGCCGGGCGAGGGGGGAGCAGCCCTGGGACCGCCGGGCGAGAGGGGAGCAGCCCTGGCACCGCCGGGCGAGAGGGGAGCAGCCCTGGCACCGCCGGGCGAGGGGGGAGCAGCCCTGGCACCGCCGGGCGAGGGGGGAGCAGCCCTGGGACCTGTGTCCCCTCCCTGTGAGCTAAGGCAGCCGAGGTTCCCCTTCCCCCCCCCAGCAACCTGGTCCCAGCCCCGCCCCCTCCTTTGTCCTGCTTCCCTGGCAAAAGAAGTAACCTGGCTGCGCCCCCCCCCCCCCGCCCCCAGGCTCAGGTTACAGAAGAGCCTGGGCCATAGTGTATGGGCTGGGCTGGGCAGTCTGCCCCAGTGAGACACCCAGAATTCCCCATCTGGAGAGCAGTGCAGTACCCGGGGAAACTGAGGCACAGCCCCACATACACGTTACCACAGAGCAGCGCAGGACAGTAGGAATCATGATCACAATCCGCTCTCCTCAGCCGCTAACCCGCTTCTCTTCTGCGCAGACCATGCTGACAGCCATTTCCATGAGTGCCATCGCCACCAACGGCGTCGTGCCAGGTAGGGACACACTGGGGTGGGGCTGTGCCCCCCCGCCCGCAGGGCCCCCTGCTCCCCCGCCCGCAGCGCCCCCTGCCCCGTCCCCCCCCCGCCCGCAGCGCCCCCTGCCCCATCCCCCCACCCGCAGCGCCCCCTGCCCTGTCCCCCCCCCGCCCGCAGCGCCCCCTGCCCCCCCGCCCACAGCGCCCCCTGCCCCGTCCCCCCCCCGCCCGCAGCGCCCCCTGCCCCATCCCCCCACCCGCAGCGCCCCCTGCCCCGTCCCCCCCCCGCCCGCAGCGCCCCTGCCCCCCCGCCCACAGCGCCCCTGCCCCGTCCCCCCGCCCGCAGCGCCCCCTGCCCCGTCCCCCCTGCCCGCAGCGCCCCCTGCCCCGTCCCCCCGCCCGCAGTGCCCCCTGCCCCGTCCCCCCGCCCGCAGCGCCCCCTGCCCCGTCCCCCCGCCCGCAGCGCCCCCTGCCCCGTCCCCCCTGCCCGCAGCGCCCCCTGCCCCCCCGCCCGCAGCGCCCCCTGCCCCCCCACCCGCAGCGCCCCCTGCCCCGTCCCCCCTGCCCGCAGCGCCCCCTGCCCCCCCGCCCGCAGCGCCCCCTGCCCCGTCCCCCCGCCCGCAGCGCCCCCTGCCCCGTCCCCCCACCCGCAGCGCCCCCTGTCCCCCCCGCCCACAGTGCCCCCTGTCCCGTCCCCCCCCACCCGCAGCGCCCCCTGCCCCGTCCCCCCCCGCCCGCAGCGCCCCCTGCCCCGTCCCCCCGCCCGCAGCGCCCCCTGTCCCCCCGCCCGCAGCGCCCCCTGCGCTGGGGGTCGGGGCGTGGGGCTGAGCCGGGGAGGGCGGCTAGGGGTCGGGGCGTGGGGCTCAGGGGGGTCGAGGCATAGGCCTGAGCCAGGGAGGGCGGCAGGGGGTCGGGGCGTGGGGCTGAGCCGGGGAGGGCGGCTGGGGGTCGGGTTGTGGGGCTGAGCCGGGGAGGGCGGCTGGGGGTCGGGGCGTGGGGCTGAGCCAAGGAGGGCGGCTGGGGGTCGAGGCATAGGCCTGAGCCGGGGAGGGCAGCTGGGGGTCGGGTTGTGGGGCTGAGCCGGGGAGGGCGGCAGGGGGTCAGGGCGTGGGGCTGAGCCAGGGAAGGTGGCAGGGGGTCGGGGCGTGGGGCTGAGCCGGGGAGGGTGGCAGGGGGTCAGGGCGTGGGGCTGAGCCGGGGAGGGCGGCTGGGGGTCGGGTTGTGGGGCTCAGCCGGGGAGGGCAGCAGGGGGTCAGGGCGTGGGGCTGAGCCGGGGAGGGCGGCTGGGGGTCGGGTTGTGGGGCTCAGCCGGGGAGGGCGGCTGGGGGTCAGGGCGTGGGGCTCAGCCGGGGAGGGCGGCTGGGGGTCGGGTTGTGGGGCTGAGCCGGGGAGGGCGGCAGGGGGTCGGGGCGTGGGGCTGAGCCGGGGAGGGCGGCAGGGGGTCGGGTTGTGGGGCTGAGCCGGGGAGGGCGGCAGGGGGTCGGGGCGTGGGGCTGAGCCGGGGAGGGCGGCAGGGGGTCGGGGCGTGGGGCTCAGCCGGGGAGGGCGGCTGGTGGTCGGGGCGTGGGGCTGAGCCGGGGAGGGCGGCAGGGGGTTGGGGCGTGGGGCTCAGCCGGGGAGGGCGGCTGGGGGTCGGGGCGTGGGGCTGAGCCGGGGAGGGCGGCTGGGGGTCGGGGCGTGGGGCTGAGCCGGGGAGGGCGGCAGGGGGTCAGGGCGTGGGGCTGAGCCAGGGAAGGTGGCAGGGGGTCGGGGCGTGGGGCTGAGAGAGGCGGCCCGTGCCAGGCCCTGCGGTGGGTCCCACCCCCTTTCCTCCTTGCCAGCGGGCGGCTCCTACTACATGATCTCCCGCTCCCTGGGGCCGGAGTTCGGCGGCGCCGTGGGGCTCTGCTTCTACCTGGGCACCACCTTCGCCGGAGCCATGTACATCCTGGGCACCATCGAGATCCTGCTGGTGAGCGCGGCTCGGGGCGGCTGTTCCCCAGGGCCTGGCGCTGCAGCCCCACGCTCCGGCGCATCTGCCCCTCCCCCGCAGCACTGGCCTGGGGCACGGGGGGGGGGCAGACGGCTGACGCGTGCATGGGGCTCGCAGACCCGCAGCGCGCACCATGACGTGGGGCGGAGGGTGTGACGTGGGGGGGGCTGTTCCAGTCACTGCAGTAGTGAGTGTGAGTGTGTGTGTACCTCATCCCCCCCCCCCACTTTGAAGTTCTCTCTGCGGGGGGTAAGGGGGGGGCAGGACTCCCTGGGGCAGGGGGGCAGAGTCTCACACCTGGGGACCAGGGACAGAGATTCCCCTTGACTCTGGGAGCCGGACAGTGCAGGAGGCGGAGCCGCCTGGGGGCTCAGGGCCCAGTGGCTGGGGGAAGCATGGAGACAGCAGACTAAGTCCCGGAGCGTGGGGTTCAGGGGCCTGTGACCCCCCAAGAGGACTAAGGCTCTGCCCTGGCTCCTACATCAACACTGACCTGCGCTGGGCCGTGTCTCGGAGACGTACTAAACCCTTTCTAGCCTACTGGCCGGCGCAGTCACATCTGGCTGCGGATGAGGGCGCAGGGTCAGGGGCTCCCCGATGGGCTGTCCCAGTGGTGGCAGCGGTGGGATGCGCTGCACCCCGTGGATGGAGCTCCCAGCAGCGAGTGACGGGGCGCAGGAGAAGGAAGGGGCTTGCAAGAGCAGAGGGAAGCGATTCCTGGGTGTTGTGGGGCGCTGCAGCATTGACCGGTGAGCCTGGTGAATGTGGGGAACGGCAGGAAGATGGACGACACCCGACTCCTGAGGGCAGACCTGGTGGGGCTGTGCAGAGGGAGGGGCCTGTCTGTGGGGAAAGCAACCAAGGCCCAGGACTGCCCGGCTGGAAGAGAATGACCCGTCCAGGGGCCTGGATCCTGTCCCAGCGGGGAGCAGCCAGACCCCCCCCGGGAGTGTCTCAGACTCTCAGGAAGGAGGGAAGTCCGGGGTCTGCCAGACAGACGCGGAGCCCATCAGGCCACACTCTGCCAGCAGCACCTCGTCTCGGGCCGGGTCCCCCCAGCAGAGCTGTGATGGCTGAAAATTGAGCTGAGGCTAAAGGAATTGGAGGCACATGAGAAAGGGTCTGTCTACACTACCCCGCTAGTTCCAACTAGGAGGGTAATGTAGGCATACCGCACTTGCAAATGAAGCCCGGGATTTGAATTTCCCGGGCTTCATTAGCATAAAGCCGGCGCCGCCATTTTTAAAAGCCGGCTAGTGTGAACCCCGTGCCGCGTGGTGTACAGATAGTTTGGATTAGAAGCCTAATCCGAACTATCTAGTCCGTGCCGCGTGTAGCCGCGCGGCACGGGGTTCGCACTAGCCGGCTTTTAAAAATGGCGGAGCCGGCTTTATGCTAATGAAGCCCGGGAAATTCAAATCCCGGGCTTCATTAGCAAGTTCGGTATGCATACATTACCCCCCTAGTTCGAACTAGGGGGGTAGTGTAGACATACCCTGAGAGAAGGAGAGCGAGGACCGTAGGGAGGAGTGCCAGGACTGAGAGAAGGAGAGCGAGGACCGTAGGGAGGAGTGCCAGGACTGAGAGAAGGAGAGCGAGGACCGTAGGGAGGAGTGCCAGGACTGAGAGAAGGAGTGTGAGGACCGTAGGGAGGAGTGCCAGGACTGAGAGAAGGAGACTGAGGACCGTAGGGAGGAGTGCCAGGACTGAGAGAAGGAGAGCGAGGACCGTAGGGAGGAGTGCCAGGACTGAGAGAAGGAGAGTGAGGACTGTAGGGAGGAGTGCCAGGACTGGGAGAAGGAGAGTGAGGACCGTAGGGAGGAGTGCCAGGACTGAGAGAAGGAGAGTGAGGACCGTAGGGAGGAGTGCCAGGACTGAGAGAAGGAGAGTGAGGACCGTAGGGAGGAGTGCCAGGACTGAGAGAAGGAGAGTGAGGACCGTAGGGAGGAGTGCCAGGACTGAGAGAAGGAGAGTGAGGACTGTAGGGAGGAGTGCCAGGACTGAGAGAAGGAGAGTGAGGACTGTAGGGAGGAGTGCCAGGACTGAGAGAAGGAGAGTGACGACTGTAGGGAGGAGTGCCAGGACTGAGAGAAGGAGAGTGAGGACCGTAGGGAGGAGTGCCAGGACTGAGAGAAGGAGAGTGAGGACCGTAGGAGGAGTGCCAGGACTGAGAGAAGGAGAGTGAGGACCGTAGGGAGGAGTGCCAGGACTGAGAGAAGGAGAGTGAGGACCGTAGGGAGGAGTGCCAGGACTGAGAGAAGGAGAGCGAGGACCGTAGGGAGGAGTGCCAGGACTGAGAGAAGGAGAGTGAGGACCGTAGGGAGGAGTGCCAGGACTGAGAGAAGGAGAGTGAGGACCGTAGGGAGGAGTGCCAGGACTGGGAGAAGGAGAGTGAGGACCGTAGGGAGGAGTGCCAGGACTGAGAGAAGGAGAGCGAGGACCGTAGGGAGGAGTGCCAGGACTGAGAGAAGGAGAGCGAGGACCGTAGGGAGGAGTGCCAGGACTGAGAGAAGGAGAGCGAGGACCGTAGGGAGGAGTGCCAGGACTGAGAGAAGGAGTGTGAGGACCGTAGGGAGGAGTGCCAGGACTGAGAGAAGGAGACTGAGGACCGTAGGGAGGAGTGCCAGGACTGAGAGAAGGAGAGCGAGGACCGTAGGGAGGAGTGCCAGGACTGAGAGAAGGAGAGCGAGGACCGTAGGGAGGAGTGCCAGGACTGAGAGAAGGAGAGCGAGGACCGTAGGGAGGAGTGCCAGGACTGAGAGAAGGAGAGCGAGGACCGTAGGGAGGAGTGCCAGGACTGAGAGAAGGAGAGCGAGGACCGTAGGGAGGAGTGCCAGGACTGAGAGAAGGAGAGCGAGGACCGTAGGGAGGAGTGCCAGGACTGAGAGAAGGAGAGCGAGGACCGTAGGGAGGAGTGCCAGGACTGAGAGAAGGAGAGTGAGGACCGTAGGGAGGAGTGCCAGGACTGGGAGAAGGAGAGTGAGGACCGTTGGGAGGAGTGCCAGGACTGGGAGAAGGAGAGTGAGGACCGTAGGGAGGAGTGCCAGGACTGAGAGGAGAGCGAGGACCGTAGGGAGGAGTGCCAGGACTGAGAGAAGGAGAGCGAGGACCGTAGGGAGGAGTGCCAGGACTGGGAGAAGGAGAGTGAGGACCGTAGGGAGGAGTGCCAGGACTGAGAGAAGGAGAGTGAGGACCGTAGGGAGGAGTGCCAGGACTGAGAGAAGGAGAGTGAGGACCGTAGGGAGGAGTGCCAGGACTGGGAGAAGGAGAGTGAGGACCGTAGGGAGGAGTGCCAGGACTGAGAGAAGGAGAGTGAGGACCGTAGGGAGGAGTGCCAGGACTGAGAGAAGGAGAGTGAGGACCGTAGGGAGGAGTGCCAGGACTGAGAGAAGGAGAGTGAGGACCGTAGGGAGGAGTGCCAGGACTGGGAGAAGGAGAGTGAGGACCGTAGGGAGGAGTGCCAGGACTGGGAGAAGGAGAGTGAGGACCGTTGGGAGGAGTGCCAGGACTGGGAGAAGGAGAGTGAGGACCGTAGGGAGGAGTGCCAGGACTGAGAGAAGGAGAGTGAGGACCGTAGGGAGGAGTGCCAGGACTGAGAGAAGGAGAGCGAGGACCGTAGGGAGGAGTGCCAGGACTGGGAGAAGGAGACTGAGGACCGTAGGGAGGAGTGCCAGGACTGAGAGAAGGAGAGTGAGGACCGTAGGGAGGAGTGCCAGGACTGAGAGAAGGAGACTGAGGACCGTAGGGAGGAGTGCCAGGACTGAGAGAAGGAGACTGAGGACCGTAGGGAGGAGTGCCAGGACTGAGAGAAGGAGAGTGAGGACCGTAGGGAGGAGTGCCAGGACTGAGAGAAGGAGACTGAGGACCGTAGGGAGGAGTGCCAGGACTGAGAGAAGGAGAGTGAGGACCGTAGGGAGGAGTGCTAGGACTGAGAGAAGGAGAGTGAGGACCGTAGGGAGGAGTGCCAGGACTGAGAGAAGGAGAGTGAGGACCGTAGGGAGGAGTGCTAGGACTGAGAGAAGGAGAGTGAGGACCGTAGGGAGGAGTGCTAGGACTGAGAGAAGGAGAGTGAGGACCGTAGGGAGGAGTGCTAGGACTGAGAGAAGGAGTGTGAGGACCGTAGGGAGGAGTGCCAGGACTGAGAGAAGGAGAGTGAGGACCGTAGGGAGGAGTGCCAGGACTGAGAGAAGGAGAGTGAGGACCGTAGGGAGGAGTGCTAGGACTGAGAGAAGGAGAGTGAGGACCGTAGGGAGGAGTGCTAGGACTGAGAGAAGGAGAGTGAGGACCGTAGGGAGGAGTGCCAGGACTGAGAGAAGGAGAGTGAGGACCGTAGGGAGGAGTGCTAGGACTGAGAGAAGGAGAGTGAGGACCGTAGGGAGGAGTGCCAGGACTGAGAGAAGGAGAGTGAGGACCGTAGGGAGGAGTGCCAGGACTGAGAGAAGGAGAGTGAGGACCGTAGGGAGGAGTGCCAGGACTGAGAGAAGGAGAGTGAGGACCGTAGGGAGGAGTGCCAGGACTGAGAGAAGGAGAGCGAGGACCGTAGGGAGGAGTGCAGGACTGAGAGAAGGAGAGCGAGGACCGTAGGGAGGAGTGCCAGGACTGAGAGAAGGAGAGCGAGGACCGTAGGGAGGAGTGCCAGGACTGAGACAGCAGCAACATGAGCCGGCCATGGCAGAGCCGAGAAGCTGAGGGGTCCCGGCTGTGGTGAGAGGGGAGGGGCCCAGGGGTCTGGGACTGTCAGACTCTTGGAGAAGCTCCTCTGTCCCAGTGTAAGGATGCAGGCAGGGGACACAGATAGTTTTCTTAGCTCCTCTGAGCAGGCCTGCGAGCGGCACCAGGTCCCCCCAGCCGACTGGCTCTGGCAGCTCACACCCGTAGCAGCATGAACAGACTCCTCCCTATGGGTCAGGAGGCCACAGGGGGCTCAACCAGCTGGAGAAGCTGCAGCCGGGGGACTACGACCGGGTCAAACAGGCCCTGCTGCACCAGTTGGGGCTGACCCCTGAGACGTACAGGAGGAAGTTCCAGGAGACGCTGAAGGGGGCAGGGGAGACCTACCCCACCCCGGTGCAGTCCTGCCGCAAGTGGGTGCTCGGGGTGGGGCCCAGACCGCACAGGACCTGCTTAAGCTGAAGGTCCTTGTGACGGACCGGGCCGTGTCTGGGCACAGCTGAGGGCGTCCGCTCAGGGCGAATTGCTCAAATCCGGGGCTCCTTACAGCCCCCAGACTGGTGACCTCTCCAACCAGGCCACAAACCAGTCCCACAGAGCGCTTCAGCTGCCTGCCTGAAGCCTCACGAGCAAAACCCCTCTGACACCCCAGCAATAACCGTGCCCCAGATGGCCCCGGGCCTATACACAGGTGGGGGGCCCTAGCACCCAATCCCACCTACCCCAAATGAGTTCTGTCCGGTTCCAGGAAACCAGCCACAGATCCCTGGTCAATTTACCCTCTGGATCTTACCCACAAATCACGCTGGGCCAATCCTTTAGCATCTAACAACTACAGGTTTATTAACACCAGAAAGAAAAGCCTGAGAGTAAGGTTATTAAAGTACAGTACGTTACATGCACCGAATCTCCCAGTTCTCGATGCAGGCTCTAGCAGAGATGTTGCAGCTGCTGGTTTAAAAGTTCTTATTGCACATCCTGCGATCAGGATGGGTTCACAGGTCTTCCGGGCTCTTCAATCCCTGCAGTGCTGCCTCTGGGATGAAGTGCTGAGCTGAGAACAAAATGGCATCGACCACATGGCCTCTTTATACCCTCTTCCTGGCCTCTTCTGGTCTCAGCCGGTCACCTGGTCAGAGGCCAATCTCTATGTTCCCTGCTGGCTGCCCTCAGGTGACAAATCCCATTCTTTGGGTGTGTCCATAGCCTATTGAGAGCCATTGTCCCACAGGGCTTTGCTACTCAGCCTGTCCATAGCCATGCTTAACCACATTCACAGAAATATTCAGCTTCCACACAGATTACAGATTCCTACCTACACACACAGACATTATACACTCACACAAATAGCGTACACAGGATCAGCAAACAACAAGCTCCCATTCAATACCCCACATGGCTCCCTTTTATACCAATTTCTGGGGCCAACACCCCCACCTAGGGGTGCAGCAGTGATCTGGCTGCTTCCCTCCAATTCCATAATGTGACAGTCCTGGAGCAGTTCTATGGGGCGTGCCCGCCCGACCTGAGGCTGTGGCCCCAGGACTGGAGGCCAGAGGACCCCATGGCTCGGGGGAGCTGGCGGACAAGCTCACGGAGAGCCGGTTCGGGTGTGAACGGGAATCCCGGAGAGAGAGGGAATCGCGCAGAGACCGGCTCTCGGCTGAGCGACGGAGAGAGTCACCTATGGGACGAGCCCAGGAGACGGGCCAGCCATCCGCCCCCAGAGGGCCAGCCAGGGCCCAGGCAGAGCTGGCCGGAGGGGACCGGTGGGACTTGAGCTGCTATCGCCGTGGGCAAAGGGATCGCAAGAGGGCTCCGTGCCCCAAGCACCAGGACCTGAGACACCCCCGGGTTAATTTAGTGGGGATGGAGGAGGAGCAGGATGCATCTGAAATGGGGGGCTAAGGGGGGCCCAGGGAAGTGGGGGTCACCAGCACTTGCCTACGGAGGTGCTGATGGGGGTGACCTAGAGTAGTGGCCAGAAGGCTCCCACGGTGCCCTGGTCACCACCCGTAGCCAGAGCCAGCGAGGGGCTCACGGCCCTGACCCGGGAGAAGGACCCTGAAGGGGGCGCAGGGTCCTGAGCCAGCAGACACGGGGCCCAGCAGGGCTGGGACTCTGGACCGAGGCAGTGGTGGGGAACAGGTGTGACGGCGTGTCGGGTCCCCCAAACCCTGCAGCCCCGGAGCAGCAAGAACAGACTCGGCCAGTGGTAGAACTGGGGGGTTATTGCTCCTCCAGGACACGGCCCAGAACAGACGGGTGTGGCTACAGGCGCCAGGGTCAGGCAGCCTCAGACCCCAGGGTGGGGGGCCCATCGCCCCTAGGCCCCAGCTTAGCCTCTTCTCCCCATGCTTCCCAGACAGCCACTGCCCCCCCCAGGCCCTGCCCCCCAGCCAGGTGCTGGTCTCCGCCCCCCTCCCTTTGTCTCTCCCTGGGCGGCTGAGCTGGGGTGTCTGGTGAATCCACATTTGGGAGAGTCAGTGGGAAACCCCCATCCCAGCGCAGGGGGGCCCAGGTCACGGAGCAGACAGCCCCCCCACGCCACAGCAGGTCCCTGTCCCCTCTCCAGCTGCGGGTTCCAGGCCGAGGTGCAGGCAGACCCCTCCTGGCAGACGCTGAGGGACCGGCCGGCCTGGGTTCAGTGCAGGCCCTGGGGGGAGGCTGCCAGGAGAGGGAATTCCTGTCCCGGGAATGGCTCCCCGCGGGAAGGTGGGGTTGTGAGGGCGCGTTGGGGACCCCCGGCCCTGTACCCCGTCTGTGAGGGCCAGGCAGCCCCAGACCCTTGGGGGGGTCCCCAGGCCCCTGAACCCAGCACTCGGCTCCGTCTCTTCTCTTCATGGTTGCCCCCTCTCAGCCCCGGGCACTCCCGCCCCCCGTAGCCATGGGCTGGGCACAGGCCAGGACCCCCAGGGGCTGCCCAGCAGAGTGGAGAGCCCCCCGCTATGCCACGGGCGAATGGGCGTCCAGCCTGGCTTAGGGACCCCGCCCTCGGCCGGCGCTGAGCCTGGCTGTGACTCTCCCAGGCCTACATCTTCCCTGCCATGGCCATCTTCAAGGCGGAGGAGGCCAGCGAGGAGGCTGCGGCCATGCTCAACAACATGCGCGTCTACGGCACCTGCGTGCTGACCTGCATGGCCACCGTGGTCTTCGTCGGCGTCAAGTACGTCAACAAGTTTGCCCTGGTGTTCCTGGGCTGCGTCATCCTCTCCATCCTGGCCATCTACGCCGGGGTCATCAAGTCCGCCATCGACCCCCCCAGCTTCCCGTGAGTAGCACCCCCCGCGGGATGGCAGGGCCGGGCCAGGCTGTCCGGGCCCTGGTGCAGTCCTGCCTCGCTCCTCTCCCTCAGGATCTGTCTGCTGGGGAACCGCACGCTGGTGCGCCGCGGCTTCGACGTCTGTGCCAAGCTGGTGCTGGAGGGCAACGAGACGGTGGGCTCCAAGCTGTGGGAGCTGTTCTGCACCTCCCGCTTCCTCAACGCCACCTGCGACGAGTACTTCGTCCGCAACAACGTCAGCGAGATCCAGGGCATCCCGGGCGCCGCCAGCGGGCTCATCAGAGGTACCGGCTCCTCGCAGCGCGGCCTGTGGCTGGGGGAGAGGGCCGGCGGGCAGCAGGAGGGGCCAGGAGACCCCCGGGGGGCTCGGGCAGGCTCAGCCTCTGCGGGTGCTCAGAATTGGGTGTCCTTGCCTGCCCCTCAGCAGGGACCCTCCGGGGCGGTGCCCATACAGCCCTGCAGCGTAGGGGCCGGCCTGGGGCCTGCACGGCACCTTGGGCCCAGGCGGCTCGGGGATGGCTGGGTGCTGCCGCACCAGAGGGTGACAATGGAGGGTGGAGCCGTGTGACTCTTGGGGCCCCTTGTCAGAGAGCTGGCTGCTGGGGCACCCTGGATCCCAGGGCTGAGGGCCGGTGCTGGGCGCTGAGGGGCGGGCGCCTGGTCAGTGCTGGGCATGGGGCGCTGGGTGCTGAGGGGCGGGCACTGGGTGCTGAGGGGGCGGGTGCCTGGTCGGTGCTGGGCACTGAGGGGTGGGCGCCTGGTCGGAGCTGGGCACTGAGGGGCGGGCGCCTGGTCGGTGCTGGGCACTGAGGGGCGGGTGCCCGGGTCGGTGCTGGGCACTGAGGGGTGGGCGCCTGGTCGGTGTTGGGCGCTGAGGGGCGGGTGCCCGGTCGGTTGCTGGGCATGGGGCGCTGGGCACTGAGGGGCGGGCGCCTGGCCGGGCGTGGGGGCGCTGGGCGCTGAGGGGCAGGCGCCTGGCCGGGGTGGGGGCGCTGGGCGCTGAGGGGCAGGCGCCTGGCCGGGGTGGGGGCGCTGGGTGCTGAGGGCGGGCGCCTGGCCGGGGCGTGGGGGCGCTGGGCGCTGAGGGCGGGCGCCTGGCCGGGGTGGGGGCGCTGGGCGCTGAGGGGCGGGCGCCTGGCCGGGCGTGGGGGCGCTGGGCGCTGAGGGGCGGGCGCCTGGCCGGGCGTGGGGGCGCTGGGCGCTGAGGGGCGGGCGCCTGGCCGGGCGTGGGGGCGCTGGGCGCTGAGGGGGCGGGCGCCTGGCCGGGCGTGGGGGCGCTGGGCGCTGAGGGGCGGGCGCCTGGCCGGGCGTGGGGGCGCTGGGCGCTTAGGGGCGGGCGCCTGGCCGGGCGTGGGGGCGCTGGGCGCTTAGGGGCGGGCGCCTGGCCGGGGTGGGGGCGCTGGGCGCTGAGGGGCGGGCGCCTGGCCGGGGTGGGGGCGCTGGGCGCTTAGGGGCGGGCGCCTGGCCGGGGTGGGGGCGCTGGGCGCTTAGGGGCGGGCGCCTGGCCGGGGTGGGGGCGCTGGGCGCTTAGGGGCGGGCGCCTGGCCGGGGTGGGGGCGCTGGGCGCTGAGGGGCGGGCGCCTGGCCGGGCGTGGGGGCGCTGGGCGCTGAGGGGCGGGCGCCTGGCCGGGCGTGGGGGCGCTGGGCGCTTAGGGGCGGGCGCCTGGCCGGGGTGGGGGCGCTGGGCGCTGAGGGCGGGCGCCTGGCCGGGCGTGGGGGCGCTGGGCGCTTAGGGGCGGGCGCCTGGCTGGGGTGGGGGGCGGTGGGCGCTTAGGGGCGGGCGCCTGGCCGGGGTGGGGGCGCTGGGCGCTGAGGGCGGGCGCCTGGCCGGCGTGGGGGCGCTGGGCGCTGAGGGCGGGCGCCTGGCCGGGGTGGGGGCGCTGGGCGCTGAGGGCGGGCGCCTGGCCGGGGTGGGGGCGCTGGGCGCTGAGGGCGGGCGCCTGGCCGGGGTGGGGGCGCTGGGCGCTGAGGGCGGGCGCCTGGCCGGGGTGGGGGCGCTGGGCGCTGGGGGGTGGGGCGCTGGGCGCTGAGGGCGGGCGCCTGGCCGGGGTGGGGCGCTGGGCGCTGAGGGCGGGCGCCTGGCCGGGGTGGGGCGCTGGGCGCTGAGGGCGGGCGCCTGGCCGGGGTGGGGGGCGCTGGGCGCTGAGGGGCGGGCGCCTGGCCGGGGTGGGGGCGCTGGGCGCTGAGGGCGGGCGCCTGGCCGGGGTGGGGCGCTGGGCGCTGAGGGCGGGCGCCTGGCCGGGGTGGGGCGCTGGGCGCTGAGGGCGGGCGCCTGGCCGGGCGTGGGGGCGCTGGGCGCTTAGGGGCCCTGGGAGCAGCCCCCTCAGTCGTGCCGCTGCCCGGCCTGCAGAGAACCTGTGGAGCACGTACCTGAGCAAGGGTGTGATTGTGGAGAAGGCTGGGATGCCCTCGGTGCCCCTGGCAGAGCCCTTCATCGACATGGAGCAGCCCTACGTCTTCAGCGACATGACGTCCTACTTCACCCTGCTGGTGGGCATCTACTTCCCCTCCGTCACAGGTAGGGCTGGGCGGGGGCGGGGGCGGTGCGCGGGCCGTGCTGGGGGGCCGTGCTGGGGGGCCGTGCTGGGGGGGCCATGCTGGGGGGGGCCATGCTGGGGGGGTTGTGGTGGGGGGCCGTGCTGGGGGGGCGTGCTGGGGGGTTCTGTGCTGGGGGGGGCCGTGCTGGGGGGGCGTGCTGGGGGGGGGCCGTGCTGGGGGGTTCTGTGCTGGGGGGTTCTGTGCTGGGGGGGCCGTGCTGGGGGGGCGTGCTGGGGGGGGCCGTGCTGGGGGGGCGGGGGGGGCCGTGCTGGGGGGGGCCATGCTGGGGGGGGCGTGCTGGGGGGCCATGCTGGGGGGGCCGTGCTGGGGGGGGCGTGCTGGGGGGGGGCCGTGCTGGGGGGCCATGCTGGGGGGCCGTGCTGGGGTGGCCATGCTGGGGGGGCGTGCTGGGGGGCCATGCTGGGGGGGCCGTGCTGGGGGGGTTCTGTGCTGGGGGGGGGGCCGTGCTGGGGGGGTGTGCTGGGGGGGCCGTGCTGGGGGGGGGCCGTGCTGGGGGGGCGTGCTGGGAGGCCATTGCTGGGGGGGCCGTGCTGGGGGGGCCATGCTGGGGGGCCGTGCTGGGGGGGCCGTGCGGCGCGCGTGCGGGATGTGCGTGTGCTCCCGTGGGTGTGCGCGGAAGGGCTCTGGCCCGTCTGGCTGGCTGTGCCCCTCCTGGACTTCGGCTCCCCGCTGGGGAGGCCGAGTGCGTGGGGGTGGGGGGCCAGGCTGGCCGTACGTCCTCCCCACGGCGCTGGGCGGGGGCGGGAGCGGCATGGCCCCGGCGCAGGGCAGAGCGAGCCGTGCGGGCACCGGGGCTGCGGCGTGGGCAGGATCCCGTGGCAGGGAAGCCCCACTCGGCACGTGGTCTGGAACGGCCCTGCCGGCCTCACGGCTCTTCCATGGACTCGTCCCTTGAATAACCCAGGCCCGGAGGAGCCCTGCAGCCCCGCCATGGCCCCAGCACAGCCCCCCCCCAAATACCGGGGGCTGCCCCGCGGAGGGGTCCCATCAGGGCAACTGGCAGCCCGGCCTGGGGCCCTTCCCTACGTGGCACCAGCCCAGCCCCACCGAGCACGACCGCTGCCCCCCTGGCCAGCAAGGAGCCTCCCCAGCAAATCCCCTCAGCACCCCCAGCGCCCTGTGCTCACCCCCTGCGCCCCCACACGGGGAGAGGTTATAACCCCTCCCCCCTCCCCTCAGACACCCCAGCGCCCTGAGCCCCCCCCAGCCCCACCTCGCACAGGGGAGAGGTTATAACCCATCCCCCCCCCTCCCCTCAGACACCCCCAGCGCCCTGAGCCCCCCCCTGCGCCCCCACACGGGGAGAGGTTATAACCCATCCCCCCCCTCTCCTCAGACACCCCCCAGCACCCTGTGCCCCCCTGCGCCCCCACACGGGGAGAGGTTATAACCCCTCCCCCCCTCCCCTCAGACACCCCAGCGCCCTGAGCCCCCCTGCACCCCCACACAAGGGAGAGGTTATAACCCCTCCCCCCCCTCCCCTCAGACACCCCAGCGCCCTGAGCCCCCCTGCACCCCCACACAAGGGAGAGGTTATAACCCCTCCCCCCCTCCCCTCAGACACCCCAGCGCCCTGAGCCCCCCTGCACCCCCACACGGGGAGAGGTTATAACCCCTCCCCCACCTCCCCTCAGACACCCCAGTGCTCCCTGTACCCCCCCAGCCCCCCTTACACAGGGGAGAGGTTCTAACCCATCCCCCACCTCCCCTCAGGCACCCCAGGGCTCCCTGTGCACCTCCCAAACTGGAGCGGGTCACATGATCACCTCCCCTGCCCGGGTCCTTTCTATGGCAACAGCCGGGGGGTCCCCGCTGGTCTGCGGCTCCCGGCCGCCTCCCTCGGCCCGTATGGGCCACGCTCCAGGCCCCTCGCCCAAGCGGAATAGCCAGTCCCTGAGCAGCCCCCTGCCAGCCCCCGCCCCTCTGCCAGCCCCCCCCGATCCCTCTGCCAGCCCCCCCGATCCCCTCTGCCAGCCCCCGCCCCCTCTGCCAGCCCCCCCGATCCCCTCTGCCAGCCCCCCCGATCCCCTCTGCCAGCCCCCCCGCGCCTCTGCCAGCCCCCCCCGCTCCCCTCTGCCAGCCCCCCGCACGCCTCTGCCAGCCCCCGCCCCCTCTGCCAGCCCCCCCGCGCCTCTGCCAGCCCCCCCACGCCTCTGCCAGTCCCTGAGCAGCCCCCTGCCAGCCCCCCCGCGCCTCTGCAAGCCCCCCCACGCCTCTGCCAGCCCCGCCGCGCCTCTGCCAGCCCCCCCACGCCTCTGCCAGTCCCTGAGCAGCCCCCTGCCAGCCCCCCCGCGCCTCTGCCAGCCCCCCCCACGCCTCTGCCAGCCCCCCCGCCCCTCTGCCAGCCCCCCCACGCCTCTGCCAGCCCCCCCGCCCCTCTGCCAGTCCCTGAGCAGCCCCCTGCCAGCCCCCCCGCGCCTCTGCCAGCCCCCCCCACGCCTCTGCCAGCCCCCCCGCCCCTCTGCCAGCCCCCCCGCTCCCCTCTGCCAGCCCCCCACACCTCTGCCAGTCCCTGAGCAGCCCCCTGCCAGCCCCCCCGCGCCTCTGCCAGCCCCCCGCCCCTCTGCCAGCCCCCCCGCTCCCCTCTGCCAGCCCCCGCCCCTCTGCCAGCCCCCCCGCGCCTCTGCCAGCCCCCGCCCCTCTGCCAGCCCCCCCGCTCCCCTCTGCCAGCCCCCCCACGCCTCTGCCAGCCCCCGCCCCTCTGCCAGCCCCCCCGCTCCCCTCTGCCAGCCCCCCGCCCCTCTGCCAGCCCCCCCGCGCCTCTGCCAGCCCCCCCACACCTCTGCCAGCCCCCGCCCCTCTGCCAGCCCCCCCGCTCCCCTCTGCCAGCCCCCGCCCCTCTGCCAGCCCCCCCACGCCTCTGCCAGCCCCCGCCCCTCTGCCAGCCCCCCCGCTCCCCTCTGCCAGCCCCCGCCCCTGTGCCAGCCCCCCCGCGCCTCTGCCAGCCCCCGCCCCTCTGCCAGCCCCCCCACGCCTCTGCCAGCCCCCGCCCCTCTGCCAGCCCCCCCGCCCCTCTGCCAGCCCCCCCGCTCCCCTCTGCCAGCCCCCCCGCGCCTCTGCCAGCCCCCCCACGCCTCTGCCAGCCCCCGCCCCTCTGCCAGCCCCCCCGCTCCCCTCTGCCAGCCCCCCCGCGCCTCTGCCAGCCCCCCCGCTCCCCTCTGCCAGCCCCCCCACGCCTCTGCCAGCCCCCGCCCCTCTGCCAGGCCCCCCGCTCCCCTCTGCCAGCCCCCCCGCGCCTCTGCCAGCCCCCCCACGCCTCTGCCAGCCCCCGCCCCTGTGCCAGCCCCCCCGCGCCTCTGCCAGCCCCCGCCCCTCTGCCAGCCCCCCCACGCCTCTGCCAGCCCCCGCCCCTCTGCCAGCCCCCCCGCCCCTCTGCCAGCCCCTTCCTGAGGACGGTCCCGCTCAGCCCCCTGGGCCACTTGCCCTGTGGTGGCGGGTCCCAGGGCGAGTTCCTTGTCTCCCCAGGGATCATGGCCGGCTCCAACCGCTCTGGAGACCTGCGGGATGCCCAGAAATCCATCCCCACTGGGACCATCATGGCCATCGCCACCACTTCCGCCGTCTGTATCCTTGCCAGCCCGGCCAGGGCTGCTCTGCCACTCGAGCCGCGTCCTGGGTACCAGGCGCTCTCCTGTCCCGTGGGGGGGGGGGGCGCTCTCCTGTCCCGGGGGGGCGGCGGGCGCTCTCCTGTCCCGGGGGGGCGGCGGGCGCTCTCCTGTCCCGGGGGGGCGGCGGGCGCTCTCCTGTCCCAGGGGGGGGGGCGCTCTCCTGTCCCGGGGGGGGGGGGCGCTCTCCTGTCCCGGGGGGGCGGCGGGCGCTCTCCTGTCCCAGGGGGGCGGCGGGCGCTCTCCTGTCCCGGGGGGGGGCGGCGGGCGCTCTCCTGTCCCGGGGGGGGCGGCGGGTGCTCTCCTGTCCCGGGGGGGCGGCGGGCGCTCTCCTGTCCCGGGGGGGCGGCGGGCGCTCTCCTGTCCCGGGGGGGCGGCGGGCGCTCTCCTGTCCCGGGGGGGCGGCGGGCGCTCTCCTGTCCCGGGGGGGCGGCGGGCGCTCTCCTGTCCCGGGGGGGCGGCGGGCGCTCTCCTGTCCCAGGGGGGCGGCGGGCGCTCTCCTGTCCCGTGGGGGGGGGCGCTCTCCTGTCCCGGGGGGGCGGCGGGAGCTCTCCTGTCCCGGGGGGGGGGGTGGCGGGCGCTCTCCTGTCCCGGGGGGGCGGCGGGTGCTCTCCTGTCCCGGGGGGGGGCGGCGGGCGCTCTCCTGTCCCGGGGGGGGCGGCGGGCGCTCTCCTGTCCCGGGGGGGCGGCGGGCGCTCTCCTGTCCCGGGGGGGCGGCGGGCGCTCTCCTGTCCCGGGGGGGTGGCGGGCGCTCTCCTGTCCCGGGGGGGCGGCGGGCGCTCTCCTGTCCCGGGGGGGCGGCGGGCGCTCTCCTGTCCCGGGGGGGGCGGCGGGCGCTCTCCTGTCCCGGGGGGGGCGGCGGGCGCTCTCCTGTCCCGGGGGGGCGGCGGGCGCTCTCCTGTCCCGGGGGGGGTGGCGGGCGCTCTCCTGTCCCGGGGGGGGTGGCGGGCGCTCTCCTGTCCCGGGGGGGGCGGCGGGCGCTCTCCTGTCCCGGGGGGGGCGGCGGGCGCTCTCCTGTCCCGGGGGGGCGGCGGGTGCTCTCCTGTCCCGGGGGGGGTGGCGGGCGCTCTCCTGTCCCGGGGGGGGCGGCGGGCGCTCTCCTGTCCCGGGGGGGGTGGCGGGCGCTCTCCTGTCCCAGGGGGGCGGCGGGTGCTCTCCTGTCCCGGGGGGGCGGCGGGCGCTCTCCTGTCCCGGGGGGGCGGCGGGCGCTCTCCTGTCCCGGGGGGGCGGCGGTGTGCTCTCCTGTCCCGGGGGCGGGGGGGCAGCGGGGCGCTCTCCTGTCCCGGGGGCGGGGGGGCAGCGGGCGCTCGCGTGTCTCTAGTCCCGGGCTGAGGGTGGGCGTGGGGCGGGGCCGTGTCCCGCGCAGGGAGGTGCCCCTGGCTCCAGGGGCCGGGCCCCGAGTGGCTCCGCCGCTTGCACTTTCCTTCACCACTGCAGATATCAGCTCCGTCATCCTCTTCGGCGCCTGCATCGAGGGGGTCGTGCTGCGGGACAAGTGAGCGGGGTGTGGGGCGGGGGGGTGACTGGGGGTGACGGGGACCCGGGGACCCCCCCGCAGCCCGTCCACAGCCGGATGCGACTCCGCCGGCCGGGAGAGTGGCAGGTTTCTTGCTTCTCCGAGATCCAGCGCAGGCTCCATGGGACACAGGAGCCAGGGCAGAGCCTTAGTCCTCTTGGGGGGGGGGTCCACAGGCCCCTGAGCCCCCCTGTCCTGGCCTTAGTCTGCTCCCTGCAGGCTTCCCCCAGCCACTGGGCCCTGAGCCCCCAGGCGGCTCCGCCTCCCGCACTGTCCGGCTCCCAGAGCCAAGGGGAATCTCTGGCCCTGGTCCCCAGGTGTGAGACTCTGCCCCCCTGCCCCAGGGAGTCCTGCCCCCCCCATGCAGAGAGAGCTGGGCGGGATGAGGTACACACACACACACACACACACACACACACACACACACAGAGAGAGAGAGAGACACACACACACACAGAGAGAGAGAGACACACACACACACACACACAGAGACACACACACACACACACACAGAGAGAGAGACACACACACACACACACACACACACAGAGAGAGAGAGACACACACACACACACAGAGAGAGAGAGAGACACACACACACACACACACACACAGAGAGAGAGAGACACACACACACACACACACACACACACACACACACAACACGGCAGTGACTGTAACAGCACCCCCACTATGTCACACTGGAAGACAGTGCCTGGGAGGGGGAGGCGGTGGTTGGGAGAGGACGCAGGGGGTTCCCGGAAGGGGGCGGAGGGGACGCAGGAGGTGGCTGGGAGGGGGCGGAGGGGGCGCAGGGGTTCCCGGGAGGGGACGCAGGGGTTCCCGGGAGGGGGCGCAGGGGTTCCCGGGAGGGGGCGGAGGGGGCGCAGGGGTTCCCGGGAGGGGATGCAGGGGTTCCCAGGAGGGGGCGGAGGGGGCGCAGGGGTTCCCGGGAGGGGGCAGAGGGGGCGCAGGGGTTCCCGGGAGGGGGCGGAGGGGGCGCAGGGGTTCCCGGGAGGGGATGCAGGGGTTCCCAGGAGGGGGCGGAGGGGGCGCAGGGGTTCCCGGGAGGGGGCACAGGGGTTCCCGGGAGGGGGCGGAGGGGGCGCAGGGGTTCCCGGGAGGGGATGCAGGGGTTCCCAGGAGGGGGCGGAGGGGGCGCAGGGGTTCCCGGGAGGGGGCGGAGGGGGCGCAGGGGTTCCCGGGAGGGGGCACAGGGGTTCCCGGGAGGGGGCGGAGGGGGCGCAGGGGTTCCTGGGAGGGGGCGCAGGGGTTCCCGGGAGGGGGCGGAGGGGGCGCAGGGGTTCCCAGGAGGGGGCACAGGGGTTCCCGGGAGGGGGCGCAGGGGTTCCCGGGAGGGGGCGGAGGGGGCGCAGGGGTTCCCGGGAGGGGATGCAGGGGTTCCCGGGAGGGGGCGCAGGGGTTCCCGGGAGGGGGCGGAGGGGGCGCAGGGGTTCCCGGGAGGGGGCGGAGGGGTTCCCGGGAGGGGGCGCAGGGGGCGCAGGGGTTCCCGGGAGGGGATGCAGGGGTTCCCGGGAGGGGGCGGAGGGGGCGCAGGGGTTCCCGGGAGGGGGCGCAGGGGTTCCCGGGAGGGGGCAGAGGGGGCGCAGGGGTTCCCGGGAGGGGGCGCAGGGGTTCCCGGGAGGGGGTGCAGGGGGCGCAGGGGTTCCCGGGAGGGGGCGCAGGGGTTCCCGGGAGGGGGTGGAGGGGGCGCAGGGGTTCCCGGGAGGGGGCGCAGGGGTTCCCAGGAGGGGGCGCAGGGGTTCCCGGGAGGGGGCGCAGGGGGCGCAGGGGTTCCCGGGAGGGGATGCAGGGGTTCCCGGGAGGGGGCGCAGGGGTTCCCGGGAGGGGGCAGAGGGGGCGCAGGGGTTCCCGGGAGGGGGCGCAGGGGTTCCCGGGAGGGGGTGCAGGGGGCGCAGGGGTTCCCGGGAGGGGGCGCAGGGGTTCCTGGGAGGGGGCATAGCGGGCTCGCAGCCCATGGGCAGTGGCCCCCAATGGGCGTTCGGGAGGCTCGCCCTGGAACGAGGCCTTGGGGGCTCCCGCGGGTCCCTGCACAGGCAGGAGCTGAGCTTCCCGCGGCGAGGGGAGGGGCCGTCCCGCCCTGCCCCCCTCAGCCGCCCCTGTCTCCCGCCAGGCGAAGGGGGGGCCCAGCACCGGCCCCCTGGGTGGGGGGCTGTCCCCGCCGCCGCTCCCTGGCACCCGCTCCTCCGGCGTCGGGCCCGTCCACCCGTCCCCAGACCCGCTGCCCCACGGCCCCCCTCCGACCAGCACAGGGGCCAGAGCCGGAGCTGGCTGAGCTCCCTGCCTGGGCTGGGGGCCGGGGCTCCAGCCCCTCCGCCCTCCGCCTGCAGTGGCCGCGTGGGGGCCGGGCCTGGCGCTGGGGGCAGCGGCCGCTCCCCCACGGCCCGGCTCCCCGGCCAGCCGCAGCCCCGGTGACGCGGGCGCCTTGCAGGTTCGGCGAGGCCGTCAACGGGAACCTGGTGGTTGGCACCCTGGCCTGGCCGTCTCCGTGGGTCATCGTCATCGGCTCCTTCTTCTCCACGTGTGGGGCGGGGCTGCAGAGCCTCACGGGCGCCCCCCGCCTGCTCCAGGCCATCTCCCGCGACGGCATCGTCCCCTTCCTGCGGGTGAGTGAGCGGCTGCGCGGCCTCGGCTCTGCGCCGGGCCCCCCATGGAGCCGGGCTACGGCTGCAGCGCTGCCCCGACCCCCAGGCTCCGCAGGGCCCCCCATGGAGCCGGGCTACGGCTGCAGCGCTGCCCCGACCCCCCAGGCTCCGCAGGGCCCCCCAGGCTCCACACGGCCCCCTCGGTGTTCCCCCTGCCCCCCCCAGGCTCCGCACGGCCCCTCGGTGTTCCCCCTGCCCCCCCCAGGCGCTGCACAGCCCCTCGGTGTTCCCCCTGCCCCCCCCCAGGCTCCACACGGCCCCTCGGTGTTCCCCCTGCCCCCCCCAGGCGCCGCACGGCCCCTCGGTGTTCCCCCCTGCCCCCCCCAGGCTCCGCACGGCCCCTCGGTGTTCCCCCTGCCCCCCCCCAGGCGCTGCACAGCCCCTCGGTGTTCCCCCTGCCCCCCCCCAGGCTCCACACGGCCCCTCGGTGTTCCCCCTGCCCCCCCACAGGCTCCGCACGGCCCCTCGGTGTTCCCCCTGCCCCCCCACAGGCTCCGCACGGCCCCTCGGTGTTCCCCCTGCCCCCCACAGGCTCCGCACGGCCCCTCGGTGTTCCCCCTGCCCCCCCACAGGCGCCGCACGGCCCCTCGGTGTTCCCCCTGCCCCCCCACAGGCGCCGCACGGCCCCTCGGTGTTCCCCCTGCCCCCCCACAGGCGCCGCACGGCCCCTCGTGTTCCCCCTGCCCCCCCACAGGCTCCGCACGGCCCCTCGGTGTTCCCCCTGCCCCCCCACAGGCTCCGCACAGCCCCTCGGGGTGCCCCCTGCCCCCCCCACAGGCTCCACACGGCCCCTCGGTGTTCCCCCTGCCCCCCCACAGGCTCCGCACAGCCCCTCGGGGTGCCCCCTGCCCCCCCCACAGGCTCCACACGGCCCCTCGGTGTTCCCCCTGCCCCCCCACAGGCTCCGCACAGCCCCTCGGGGTGCCCCCTGCCCCCCCCACAGGCTCCACACGGCCCCTCGGTGTTCCCCCTGCCCCCCTTCACACAAGGCTTCCATGCAATGAGCTGCATCCTCGGTGTGAGAGCCACCTGGCAGCTGGTCCTGCTGTGCTCTGTGCCCGGGCGCCGGCTGGCTTTGACGGAGCAGCCTGCAGGGAGCAGGGACCGGGCACCTGCCCGGGGCTGGTGTGGGAGCAGCGGAGGTCCCCGCCCAGGAGCTCACCCCATGGACTGGACCAGCCGGAAGGGGGGCTGGCCCCGGGGGAGGGGGCGGGGAGAGCGTGGCGCCGGGGTGGGGGTCGCTCTGTGCCTAGGCACACGTGCCCCTGTGGGCCTCGGGCACAGGCGCTGCCCACGGGGCCGGCCACGCTGCCCACGCTGCCCACGGGGCCAGCCACGCTGCCCACGCTGCCCACGGGGCCGGCCACGCTGCCCACGCTGCCCACAGGGCCGGCCACGCTGCCCACGCTGCCCACGCTGCCCACAGGGCCGGCCACGCTGCCCACGCTGCCCACAGGGCCAGCCACGCTGCCCACGCTGCCCACAGGGCCGGCCACGCTGCCCACGCTGCCCACAGGGCCAGCCACGCTGCCCACGCTGCCCACAGGGCCAGCCACGCTGCCCACGCTGCCCACGCTGCCCACAGGGCCGGCCACGCTGCCCATGCTGCTCACAGGGCCAGCCACGCTGCCCACGCTGCCCACGGGCCCTGTGGCTGCGGAGGCGGAGAGCAGCGCCGGCCGGGGGGCGTGGGGGGCGGGAGAGGGGCAGGCTGGGAAGGGCGGCTTGTGCCCGCTAAGATTCCATCTGCCCGCTGGAGATGCCGTCCCCGAGCCTCCTGTCTGCAAAGCGAAGCGACAGCTCCCCCGGGCAGCGCCGGCTAATTTTAACCTGGCTCCTCGCCCCGCCAGCCGGTTCCGAGCGGCCTTGGCTGAGTATTGCGGGCAGACGGGCCCCGCGCTCCCTGCACGACGCACCCGCTGGGCTCAGGGACGGGGCAGGGGCAGCCTGGGTCTCTGTGGGGCAGGGGCAGGGGCAGCTCGGGGCATGGTGGGGCAGGGGCAGGGGCAGCCTGGATCTCTGTGGGGCAGGGGCAGGGGCAGCTCGGGGCATGGTGGGGCAGGGGCAGGGGCAGCCTGGATCTCTGTGGGGCAGGGGCAGGGGCAGCTCGGGCATGGTGGGGCAGGGGCAGGGGCATCCCGGGGCGCGGTGGGGCAGGGGCAGCCCGGGGCGTGGTGGGGCAGGGGCAGGGGCAGCCCGGGGCGCGGTGGGGCAGGGGCAGGGGCAGGCCGGGCGCGGTGGGGCAGGGGCAGGGGCAGGGGCAGCCCGGGTGCGGTGGGGCAGGGGCAGGGGCAGACTGGGGCGTGGTGGGGCAGGGGCAGGCCGGGCGCGGTGGGGCAGGGCAGGCCGGGTGCGGTGGGGCAGGGGCAGGGGCAGGGGCAGGGGCAGGCCGGGCGCGGTGGGGCAGGGGCAGGGGCAGACTGGGGCGTGGTGGGGCAGGGGCAGGCCGGGCGTGTGGGGCAGGGGCAGGGGCAGCTCGGGGCATGGTGGGGCAGGGGCAGGCCGGGCGTGGTGGGGCAGGGGCAGGGGCAGACTGGGGCGTGGTGGGGCAGGGGCAGACTGGGGCGTAGTGGGGCAGGGGCAGACTGGGGCGTGGTGGGGCAGGGGCAGGGGCAGCTCGGGGCATGGTGGGGCAGGGGCAGACTGGGGCGTGGTGGGGCAGGGGCAGACTGGGGCGTAGTGGGGCAGGGGCAGACTGGGGCGTGGTGGGGCAGGGGCAGGGGCAGCTCGGGCATGGTGGGGCAGGGGCAGGGCAGCTCGGGGCGTGGTGGGGCAGGGGCAGGCCGGGCGTGGTGGGGCAGGGGGCAGACTGGGGCGTGGTGGGGCAGGGGCAGGGGCAGACTGGGGCGTGGTGGGGCAGGGGCAGACCGGGCGCAGTGGGGCAGGGGCAGACTGGGGCGTGGTGGGGCAGGGGCAGACTGGGGCGTGGTGGGGCAGGGGCAGGAGAGCCCGGAGCCTCCTGAGCCGCCTGGAGCCGCCTGTGCTCAGCTCCCTTCCCCCTCTGCCCCCCCAGACCTGGGCCACTGGCTCCCCTGGGAGGGCAGGTGCTGCCCCACAGCCTGGTCTCCCCAGGAGGGCCCAGCAGCACTGCAGCCGATGGGCATCAGAACTGTGTGGTGCCAGCCTGCCCCCCCACGGCGCCTGACCCCCTGGCTCTGCCTCAACCCCCCTCCGCCCATGGAACCTGCTCCCCCCCCCACGGCTCAGCCCCCCATGGCACCCCCCAGGCTCTGCCTCCGATTCTGTGCCCTGGGGGCTTCTGTCTCCTTGGCTATGGTGCAGCCCCCGCCAGTGGGGGTGCCTGCCCCATGCTAGGGCCTGCGGGGCGCCGGATGGAAGTGGGCAGGGCCCGGGCACCCTAACGCTCGTCTCCCGCTCTCTGCCCAGGTCTTCGGCCACGGCAAAGCCAACGGGGAGCCCACCTGGGCGCTGCTCCTCACCGCCTGCATCTGCGAGATCGGGATCCTCATCGCCTCCCTCGACGAGGTTGCCCCCATCCTCTCCATGTAGGCAGCGCGCTCTGGCTGTGCCCCGGGACTGGCCGGCCAGGGCTCCCCCACCCAGCCAGGGCACCCCCACCCGGCCAGGGTCCCCCAACCTGGCCAGGGCACCCCCACCCGGCCAGGGCACCCCCATCCTGGCCAGGGCACCCCCACCCGGCCAGGGTCCCCCAACCTGGCCAGGGCACCCCCACCGCAGCCAAGCTCCCCCTACCCGGCCAGGGCACCCCCACCCGGCCAGGGTCCCCCAACCTGGCCAGGGCACCCCCACCCGGCCAGGGCTCCCCCAACCTGGCCAGGGCTCCCACACCCCAGCCAGGGCACCCCCACCCGGCCAGGGTCCCCCAACCTGGCCAGGGCACCCCCACCGCAGCCAGGCTCCCCCTACCCGGCCAGGGCACCCCCACCCCAGCCAGGGCACCCCCACCCGGCCAGGGTCCCCCAACCTGGCCAGGGCTCCCACACCCCAGCCAGGGCACCCCCACCCCAGCCAGGCTCCCCCCACCCCAGCCAGGGCACCCCCACCTGGCCAGGGTCCCCCAACCTGGCCAGGGCACCCCCACCCCAGCCAGGCTCCCCCCCACCCGGCCAGGGCACCCCCACCCGAGCCAGGCTCCCCCCACCCGGCCAGGGTCCCCCAACCTGGCCAGGGCACCCCCACCCCGGCCAGGCTCCCCCCACCCGGCCAGGGCTCCCCCATCCTGGCCAGGGCACCCCCACCCCAGCCAGGCTCCCTCCACCCGGCCAGGGCTCCCCCACCCTGGCCAGGGCACCCCCACCCCAGCCAGGCTCCCCCCACCCGGCCAGGGCACCCCCATCCTGGCCAGGGCTCCCCCCCATCCGGCCAGGGTCCCCCAACCTGGCCAGGGCTCCCCCCACCCGGCCAGGGTCCCCCACCCGGCCAGGGTGTGACGGTGCATTGGGGAGCCATGAACCCCTGTCCACAGCCGGATGCGACTCCGCCGGCCGGGAGAGTGGCAGGTTTCTTGCTTCTCCGAGATCCAGCGCAGGCTCCATGGGACACAGGAGCCAGGGCAGAGCCTTAGTCCTCTTGGGGGGGGGGGTCCACAGGCCCCTGAGCCCCCCTGTCCTGGCCTTAGTCTGCTCCCTGCAGGCTTCCCCCAGCCACTGGGCCCTGAGCCCCCAGGCGGCTCCGCCTCCCGCACTGTCCGGCTCCCAGAGCCAAGGGGAATCTCTGGCCCTGGTCCCCAGGTGTGAGACTCTGCCCCCCTGCCCCAGGGAGTCCTGCCCCCCCCCCCCATGCAGAGAGAGCTGAGGGGGGAGGTAAACTGAGGCACACCCCCCTCACACACTACAGCACCCCCCACTACGTCGCACTGGGCTCCCCCGCCGGCCTGGCAGGGCTGCCCTGGACCCCGTGGCCCCCGGGCGGCCAGGGGCGGGCGGGGGGCTCCCGGGGGCCTGGCTCAGGCCCGCTCTGCTCTCCCGCAGGTTCTTCCTGATGTGCTACATGTTTGTCAACCTGGCCTGCGCGGTGCAGACGCTGCTGAGGACGCCCAACTGGCGGCCCCGCTTCCGCTACTACCACTGGTGGGTACCGGGCCCGGGCCCGGCTGCTGCCCGAGTGCCGGCCTGGCCCACTGGGGGTACTGGCCCCAAACCCGGCTGGGAGCCCCGAGTGCCGGCCTGGCCCACTGGGGGTACTGGCCCCAAACCCGGCTGGGAGCCCCGAGTGCCGGCCTGGCCCACTGGGGGTACCGGCCCCGGGCCCGGCTGCTGCCCGAGTGCTGGCCTGGCCCACTGGGGGTACTGGCCCCGGGCCCGGCTGCTGCCCGAGTGCCGGCCTGGCCCACTGGGGGTACTGGGCCCGGGCCCGGCTGCTGCCCGAGTGCCGGCCTGGCCCACTGGGGGTACTGGGCCCGGGCCCGGCTGCTGCCCGAGTGCCGGCCTGGCCCACTGGGGGTACCGGCCCCGGGCCCGGCTGCTGCCCGAGTGCCGGCCTGGCCCACTGGGGGTACTGGCCCCGGGCCCGGCTGGGAGCCCCGAGTGCCGGCCTGGCCCACTGGGGGTACCGGCCCCGGGCCCGGCTGCTGCCCGAGTGCCGGCCTGGCCCACTGGGGGTACCGGCCCCGGGCCCGGCTGCTGCCCGAGTGCCGGCCTGGCCCACTGGGGGTACTGGCCCCGGGCCCGGCTGGGAGCCCCGAGTGCCGGCCTGGCCCACTGGGGGTACTGGCCCCGGGCCCAGCTGGGAGCCCCGAGTGCCGGCCTGGCCCACTGGGGGTACTGGCCCCAAACCCGGCTGGGAGCCCCGAGTGCCGGCCTGGCCCACTGGGGGTACTGGCCCCAAACCCGGCTGGGAGCCCCGAGTGCCGGCCTGGCCCACTGGGGGGTACTGGCCCCAAACCCGGCTGGGAGCCCCGAGTGCCGGCCTGGCCCACTGGGGGTACTGGGCCCTGCTCGCTCAGCGCCTACGCGCCGTGGGGAGGCCGGCACGGCCGGGGCTAGGGAGGGGCTGGCTCGCCCGGCCTGCACAGACGCTACCGGGGCTGCTCTTAGCCCGGCTCCCGGGTCCGTGGCCAGACCCGGCCTGGCTGGGGAGGGGCGCTGGGGGGGCGAGCGCTGGGCTGGGCTGAGAGCTCCGCTTGCCCCCAGGACGCTGTCATTCCTGGGCATGAGCCTCTGCCTGGCCCTGATGTTCATCTGCTCCTGGTACTACGCGCTCGTGGCCATGCTGATCGCCAGCCTCATCTACAAGTACATCGAATACCGGGGGTGAGTCGCAGCGCCCGGCGGGGGGGTCGGCAGTGCCCAGTGGGGGGGGTCGGCAGCGCCCGGCGGGGGGGTCGGCAGTGCCCAGTGGGGGGGTCGGCAGTGCCCGGCGGGGGGATCGGCAGTGCCCAGTGGGGGGGTCGGCAGTGCCCGGCGGGGGGATCGGCAGTGCCCAGTGGGGGGGTCGGCAGCGCCCGACGGGGGGATCGGCAGCGCCCGGCGGGGGGGTCGGCAGTGCCCAGTGGGGGGGGTCGGCAGTGCCCGGCGGGGGGATCGGCAGTGCCCAGTGGGGGGGTCGGCAGTGCCCGGCGGGGGGGGTCGGCAGTGCCCGGCGGGGGGATCGGCAGTGCCCAGTGGGGGGGTCGGCAGTGCCCAACGGGGGGATCGGCAGCGCCCGGCGGGGGGGGTCGGCAGTGCCCAGTGGGGGGGTCGGCAGCGCCCGGCGGGGGGGGTCGGCAGTGCCCAGTGGGGGGGGGTCGGCAGCGCCCGGCTGGGGGGGTCGGCAGTGCCCGGCGGGGGGATCGGCAGTGCCCAGTGGGGGGGTCGGCAGCGCCCGACGGGGGGATCGGCAGCGCCCGGCTGGGGGGGTCGGCAGTGCCCGGCGGGGGGATCGGCAGCGCCCGGCGGGGGGGGTCAGCAGTGCCCAGTGGGGGGGGTCGGCAGTGCCCGGCGGGGGGATCGGCAGTGCCCAGTGGGGGGGTCGGCAGTGCCCGACGGGGGGATCGGCAGCGCCCGGCGGGGGAGTCAGCAGCACCCGGCAGGGAGTGAATGGGGCTTGGCTGCCCGCCTGGCCGGTGCCCACTGAGCTCCTTCCGGCTGGGGAACGCGGGCGCCTGGGCTGCAAAGAGCCACGTTCTCTGCGACGGGCTCTGGGCTCCCCGGCAGGTCCCCTGCCCCCCGCCCGGGGCTGCCGCGCTGGCCGCGTGGGTGACGGGCAGGGGCGGCCGGGCCTTTGCCCAGCTCACGGGCCGCCCAGGCTCCCCTGGCGCTTTGGCCAGGCGCCCCCTTCCCAGTGCGCCCCGGCACGGTGCTCGTGCCCGCCAGTGCTTGCTGCTCCCGCTGGGCCCCCCAGGCCCTGCCCACGGGCTGCCCCAGGGCTGAGCTCCCTGCCCCCGCAGAGCGGAGAAGGAGTGGGGCGACGGGATCCGAGGGCTCTCGCTCAGCGCGGCTCGCTACGCTCTGCTCCGGCTGGAGGAGGGGCCCCCGCACACCAAGAACTGGCGGTGAGTGCAGGGCAGGTGGGGGCAGGAGGCAGGACGCAGCCGGGGGAGAGCCATGCTGCCTGGCCCTGGGAGTCAGGGTGCGGGGGGCAGCGCTTTGGCTCTGGGGGCGGAGGCTGGGGCAGGGCGGGTAGGGTGGGAGGCCTGCAGGAATGTCCGGGGGTGGGTCGCATTGGGCAGGTGCTGCACATGGCGCACAGAGCTCGTAGGCCAGGGGCTGCAGACACGTCGGGTGCCCAGGCCCGTCCCAGGAGCCGTGGTGTCTGTGTGCACGGGAACCGGGGCGCAGCAGGGCTGGACGGACACTCCCGGGGGTGGGGCTGTGCATGGCTGGTAGGGCAGGACGGACACTCCCGGGGGTGGGGCTGTGCATGGCTGGTAGGGCTGGACGGACACTCCCGGGGGTGGGGCTGTGCATGGCTGGTAGGGCAGGACGGACACTCCCGGGGGTGGGGCTGTGCATGGCTGGTAGGGCAGGACGGACACTCCCGGGGGTGGGGCTGTGCATGGCTGGTAGGGCTGGACGGACACTCCCGGGGGTGGGGCTGTGCATGGCTGGTAGGGCAGGACGGACACTCCCGGGGGTGGGGCTGTGCATGGCTGGTAGGGCAGGACGGACACTCCCGGGGGTGGGGCTGTGCATGGCTGGTAGGGCAGGACGGACACTCGCTGATGCTGGATGCGCAAACAGGCTCAGGGGCGTGTGCGCATGCAGGATCGGGGCCGTGTGTGTGCAGGATCGGAGCCATGAGCGCGTGCAGGATCGGGGCCGTGCGCGTGCAGGATCGGGGCCGTGCGCGTGTGCAGGATCGGGGCTGTGTGCGCGTGCAGGATCGGGGCCGTGTGCGCGTGCAGGATCGGGGCTGTGCGCGTGCAGGATCGGGGCCGTGCGCGTGTGCAGGATCGGGGCCGTGTGCGCGTGCCACATTGGGGCCGTGTGCGCGTGCAGGGTCGGGGCCGTGTGCAGGATCGGGGCCGTGCGCGTGCAGGATCGGGGCCGTGTGCGCGTGCCACATTGGGGCCGTGTGCGCGTGCAGGATCGGGGCCGTGTGCAGGATCGGGGCCGTGCGCGTGCAGGATCGGGGCCGTGCGCGTGCGGGATCGGGGCCGTGCACGTGCGGGATTGGGGCCATGCGTGTGCGGGATCGGGGCCGTGCGCGTGCGGGATCGGGGCCATGCGTGTGCGGGATCGGGGCCGTGCGCGTGCGGGATCGGGGCCATGCGTGTGCGGGATCGGGGCCGTGCGCGTGCGGGATCGGGGCCATGCGTGTGCGGGATCGGGGCCGTGCGCGTGCGGGATCGGGGCCATGCGTGTGCGGGATCGGGGCCATGGGCGTGCGGGATCGGGGCCGTGCGTGTGCGGGATCGGGGCCATGGGCGTGCGGGATCGGGGCCGTGCGTGTGCGGGATCGGGGCCGTGCGTGTGCGGGATCGGGGCCATGGGCGTGCGGGATCGGGGCCGTGCGTGTGCGGGATCGGGGCCGTGCGCGTGCGGGATCGGGGCCATGCGTGTGCGGGATCGGGGCCATGGGCGTGCGGGATCGGGGCCGTGCGTGTGCGGGATCGGGGCCATGGGCGTGCGGGATCGGGGCCGTGCGTGTGCGGGATCGGGGCCGTGCGTGTGCGCGATCGGGGCCATGTGTGTGCAGGATCGGGGCCGTGCGTGTGCGGGATCGGGGCCGTGCGCGTGCGGGATCGGGGCCATGCGTGTGCGGGATCGGGGCCATGCGTGTGCGGGATCGGGGCCGTGCGCGTGCGGGATCGGGGCCATGCGTGTGCGGGATCGGGGCCGTGCGCGTGCGGGATCGGGGCCATGCGTGTGCGGGATCGGGGCCATGGGCGTGCGGGATCGGGGCCGTGCGTGTGCGGGATCGGGGCCGTGTGCGCGATCGGGGCCATGTGTGTGCAGGATCGGGGCCGTGCGTGTGCGGGATCGGGGCCGTGCGCGTGCGGGATCGGGGCCGTGCGCGTGCGGGATCGGGGCCATGCGTGTGCGGGATTGGGGCCGTGCGCGTGCGGGATCGGGGCCATGCGTGTGCGGGATCGGGGCCGTGCGCGTGCGGGATCGGGGCCATGCGTGTGCGGGATCGGGGCCATGGGCGTGCGGGATCGGGGCCGTGCGTGTGCGGGATCGGGGCCATGGGCGTGCGGGATCGGGGCCATGCGTGTTGCGGGATCGGGGCCATGGGCGTGCGGGATCGGGGCCGTGCGTGTGCGGGATCGGGGCCGTGTGCGCGATCGGGGCCATGTGTGTGCAGGATCGGGGCCGTGCGTGTGCGGGATCGGGGCCGTGCGCGTGCGGGATCGGGGCCGTGCGCGTGCGGGATCGGGGCCATGCGTGTGCGGGATCGGGGCCGTGCGCGTGCGGGATCGGGGCCATGCGTGTGCGGGATCGGGGCCGTGCGCGTGCGGGATCGGGGCCATGCGTGTGCGGGATCGGGGCCATGGGCGTGCGGGATCGGGGCCATGGGCGTGCGGGATCGGGGCCGTGCGCGTGCGGGATCGGGGCCATGCGTGTGCGGGATCGGGGCCATGGGCGTGCGGGATCGGGGCCGTGCGTGTGCGGGATCGGGGCCATGGGCGTGCGGGATCGGGGCCATGCGTGTGCGGGATCGGGGCCATGGGCGTGCGGGATCGGGGCCGTGCGTGTGCGGGATCGGGGCCATGGGCGTGCGGGATCGGGGCCATGCGTGTGCGGGATCGGGGCCATGGGCGTGCGGGATCGGGGCCGTGCGTGTGCGGGATCGGGGCCGTGTGCGCGATCGGGGCCATGTGTGTGCAGGATCGGGGCCGTGCGTGTGCGGGATCGGGGCCGTGCGCGTGTGTGACGGCGCGTTGGAGGTTCCCCGTCTCCTGCACCCCGAAATGGCACAAACAGACTGCACCAGCCAGTGGAATTGAGGGTGGTTTATTGCTCCTCCAGCACAGCGCAGCACAGATGTAGTCTGGTCACAGGAACTGGGCTAGGATGCCTCAGGCCCCCTTGAGATGGGGGAGACTGGGCCCCTAAACTCCAGCCCCTTCTCCTAGGCTCTCCTCCATGCCCTCCGACAGCCAGCAACCAACTCCCTAACTTCCAGCCCTGCCCCCCAGCCAGGGCAGCATCCACCTTCCTTTGTTCCTCTCCATGGGGGGTGTCTGGCCACTGGTTTGCATAGTGACTCATCCTGTTTTGCTGGGTCGTGGTCCCCACGACAGCCAGTGGGGGTTCCCCCAGAGCCAGCAGCATAGAAACCAGCCAGGTACCCCCACTACGTCACAGTTCTCCCCCCTCCGAGAGCGAACTGAGCAGGGTCACTCCGCTCGTGACCTAGGGAAGTTCGGGTCCTCTGCGTGGGAACCCGCCCCGGGGACATGGGTGCTCCCCTTGACTCGGGCCGGCCGTGGCGAGGCCCCACATGAATTGGCTTCCCTCTGTCCACTCGCCGACCCGCTCCAGGGTGACTGGCGCAGGCCTGTCCTCGGGGGTCACACCCACCCTTCCACTGGCCTTGATCTCTGGCCAGGGTCTCTCGGGCTGGGGCCATGAGCCCAGCGAGCCTTCTCTGGACAGCCAGGGCGGCTTCCACCCCCGATGCTCCATCCAGGGAGGACTTCCCCTCCCATAACTCAGCCAGCCCAGAGGGTCTATCTGGGGTAGAGACCCCCAAGCCGCTTTCCTACTGTCCTGGGCCTTCCCGCCCCTCTGGCAGGAGTCACAGGACCGGCAGTACCGCTGCACGGCTGTAAAGATTCCCGGCCAATAGAAGTGCTGGAGCAGCTTCAGCCGGGTGCTCCGGATCCCCCGGTGGCCCCCAACGGGGACATCGTGGGCCAAATACAGCAGCTTGAGGCGATACTTTCGGGGGACGACCAGCTGCTGCTGGACCCCCCATGCCCTTGCCTTCCTGGGGGGGAGCCACTCACGGAACAGGAGCCCACGCTCCCGCAGGAATCTCTCCTGGCCACCTCTCCCCCGGGGCTGAGCTGCACGGAGGCCAGCCTGGTCCCTCAGCCTCTGCAAGGAGGGGTCTGCCTGCACCTCAGCCTGGAATTCAGCTGCTGAGGCAGGGATCGGGACCTGTCCCCCACCTCTGCCTAGGTCCGGAGTCCCAGCCTGGCTGGACCCCGTGTCCACTGGGATGGGACCCTGAGGACGCTGCCAGGAGTCCTTCCCTGGACCCACGTTGTCAGCCCCCCGCTGGCTCTGGCTCCGGGTAGTGACTAGAGCCCGCTGGGATTCATGGGGCCACTCCTCTAGGTCATTCCCCATCAGCACCTCGGTGGGCAAGTGCGGGTGCACCCCCACTTCCTTGAGGCCTTCCTTCGCCCCCCATTTCAGATGCACCCGGGCTACAGGCACCTTAAACGGGGACCCGTCTATGCCCTTCAGGGTCAGCTGCGCGTGGGGTAGTATCCGCTCCGGGGCCACTATGTCGGATCGGGCCAGAGTCACCTCCGCCCCCGTGTCCCAGAAGCCCGTCACCTTCCTACCATCCACCTCCAGGGGTATGAGGCACTCGCTCCGCAGGGGCCGTCCTGCCCCCACCCGGTACACGGAGAAATCCGCCTCCTGAGAATCAGACCTCCCAGGGGAGGTGCACTGAGCATCCTTCCCCTCTCTCTGAGCTGAGGTTTGCCTGCCAGCCCCTGCCTCTGGGGCAGCCTGCCCTTCCTCCCGCCCCAGCCAGTTAACCCTGGAAAGTCCCCGGTCCCGGGACCTGGTGCACTGAGCCCTCTTGTGGCCTTTTTGCCCACAGCGATGGCAAGTTAGGCTTTGGGCTGTCTCTGTCCAGGCCCTGGCTGGTTCTCTGGGGCGCAGACGACCTGTTCCTTGGTCTCGCCCCGTAGTTGACTCCCTCCGTCGCTCAGCCGAGATCCGGTCTCTGCGCGGTTCCCTCTCTCTCCGGGACTCCCGTTCACACCCAGACCGGCTCTCCATGAACTCATCCGCCAGTCTCCCGGCCTCCTGGGGGTTCTCTGGTCTCCGGTCCTTGAGCCACAGCCTCAGTTTGGGTGGGCACGCTTCATAGAACTGCTCCATCATGACCAGCTTGAGCAGCTCCTCTGCGGTCTGGGCTCCGACTCCAGACACCCACTTGCGGCAGTATTGCGCCAGGCGGGAGGCCAGGTCCACATAGGTCTCCCGTGGCCCTTTCTGTACCCCCCGGAACTTCTTCCTGTACATCTCGGGGGTCAGCCCGAACTTGTGCAGCAGGGCCTCCTTGACTCGGTTGTAATCCCCTGGCTGTAGGTCCTCCAGCTGACTGAGCACTCCGGCCGCCTCCTGGTTCAGTGCGGGGACGAGCTCCTGCAGCCAGTCAGCTGGGGGGACCCGTTGCAGTCCACAGGCCCTCTCAAAGGCACTGAGGAACCCGTCTATGTCACCCATGTCCTTCAGTTGGGCCACCACGAGCCTCTCCAAGCGTCTGGCAGTCCTGGGACCCTGGGGCCCATCTGCACTTGGCGCAGCCGGTGCCCCGCCGGTTCTCCGCTCTGCCATGGCCAGCTCATGCTGCCGCTGCCTCTCTCGATCTTGGCGCTCCTTCTCTCGGTCCTGGCGGTCCTTCTCTCGGTCCTCTACTTCCAATTCCCTGATCCGCAGCTGGATCTCCAGGCGCCGCAGCTCCGCTTGGCTGGCCCCTGCCCTAGATGGGCTACGGCTTGCAGGCCTCCCGGGAGACGCTGTCTCATCTCTCCGTTGGGTTCCAGCGCTCCTCCCCCTCTCTGAGCCTGACACACTCTCAGGGGGGGTCTGGCTGCTTCCCCTGGGGACAAGATCCTGGCCCTGTGGCTGGTCATTATCTTCCAGCTGGGCAATCAGCTGGGCCTTGGTTGCTTTCTGCACAGGCAAGCCCCTCTCTCTGCACAGCCCCACCAGCTCTGCCTTCAAGAGTCGGGCGTAGGCCATCTGCCCGCTGGGCCCCTCGGTGCAGACTCACCAGTCTAGTGCTGCAGCGCCCCACGATTCCCAGGAACCGCTTCGCTCTGTCTCCAGCACGCCTGGCTCCAGGGCTCTTGCTTCTCCTGCGCCTTGTCGCTTGCCGCTGGAAGCTCCATCCACGGGGTGCAGTGCATCCCGCTCCTGACACCAGTGTGACGGCGCGTTGGAGGTTCCCCGTCTCCTGCACCCCGAAATGGCACAAACAGACTGCACCAGCCAGTGGAATTGAGGGTGGTTTATTGCTCCTCCAGCACAGCGCAGCACAGATGTAGTCTGGTCACAGGAACTGGGCTAGGATGCCTCAGGCCCCCTTGAGA
>NW_027465896.1:0-120028 GCF_049634645.1 Pelodiscus sinensis
CTGGGGGCCTAGTGGGTAGAGCAGAGGGGTCCTGGGTTCTAGCTCCCGCGCGGGGAGGGGAGTGGGGCGAGTGGGAGAGCAGGACGCCTGGGGGCCTGGTGGGTAGAGCAGAGGGGTCCTGGGTTCTAGCTCCCGCGAGGGGAGTGGGGCTAGTGGGGAGAGCAGGACGCCTGGGGGCCTAGTGGGTAGAGCAGAGGGGTCCTGGGTTCTAGCTCCCGCGTGGGGAGGGAGTGGGGCGAGTGGGGAGAGCAGGACGCCTGGGGGCCTAGTGGGTAGAGCAGAGGGGTCCTGGGTTCTAGCTCCAGCGCGGTGAGGGGAGTGGGCGAGTGGGGAGAGCAGGACGCCTGGGGGCCTAGTGGGTAGAGCAGAGGGGTCCTGGGTTCTAGCTCCCGCGTGGGGAGGGTAGGGGGGCTAGTGGGGAGAGCAGGACGCCTGGGGGCCTAGTGGGTAGAGCAGAGGGGTCCTGGGTTCTAGCTCCCGCATGGGGAGGGGAGTGGGGCTAGTGGGGAGAGCAGGACGCCTGGGGGCCTAGTGGGTAGAGCAGAGGGGTCCTGGGTTCTAGCTCCCGCGTGGGGAGGGGAGTGGGGCTAGTGGGGAGAGCAGGACACCTGGGGGCCTAGTGGGTAGAGCAGAGGGGTCCTGGGTTCTAGCTCCCGCGTGGGGAGGGGAGTGGGGCTAGTGGGGAGAGCAGGACGCCTGGGGGCCTAGTGGGTAGAGCAGAGGGGTCCTGGGTTCTAGCTCCCGCGTGGGGAGGGGAGTGGGGCTAGTGGGGAGAGCAGGACGCCTGGAGGCCTAGTGGGTAGAGCAGAGGGGTCCTGGGTTCTAGCTCCCGCGCGGGGAGGGGAGTGGGGCTAGTGGGGAGAGCAGGACGCCTGGAGGCCTAGTGGGTAGAGCAGAGGGGTCCTGGGTTCTAGCTCCCGCGAGGGGAGTGGGGCTAGTGGGGAGAGCAGGACGCCTGGGGGCCTAGTGGGTAGAGCAGAGGGGTCCTGGGTTCTAGCTCCCGCGCGGGGAGGGGAGTGGGGCTAGTGGGGAGAGCAGGACGCCTGGAGGCCTAGCGGGTAGAGCAGAGGGGTCCTGGGTTCTAGCTCCCGCGTGGGGAGGGGAGGGGGGCTAGTGGGGAGAGCAGGACGCCTGGGGGCCTAGTGGGTAGAGCAGAGGGGTCCTGGGTTCTAGCTCCGGCGCGGGGAGGGGAGTGGGGCTAGTGGGGAGAGCAGGACGCCTGGGGGCCTGGTGGGTAGAGCAGAGGGGTCCTGGGTTCTAGCTCCCGCGTGGGGAGGGGAGGGGGGCTAGTGGGGAGAGCAGGACGCCTGGAGGCCTAGTGGGTAGAGCAGAGGGGTCCTGGGTTCTAGCTCCGGCGCGGGGAGGGGAGTGGGCTAGTGGGGAGAGCGGGACGCCTGGGGGCCTAGTTGTGACGTAGTGGGGGTACTTGCTGGGCTGCGGTGACCCCTGCTGCTTGGAGCAAGACCCAGCAGGGAAAGCCTCACTAGGCCAAGGTAATGCCAAACTGTTGAACCAGTGGCCAGACACCCCCATGGAGAGGAACAAAGGAAGGTGGATGCTGCCCTGGCTGGGGGGCAGGGCTGGAAGGGAATTTAGTTAGTTACTGTGGGAGAGCATGGAGGAGAGCCTAGGGGAAGGGGCTGGAGTTTAGGGCCCAGTCTCCCCCATCTCAAGGGGGCCTGAGGCATCCTAGCCCAGCTCTGGGACCAGACTACATCTGTGCTGTGCTGTATCCTGGAGAGGCAATAAACTTCCTCTATTCCACCGGCTGGTGCAGTCTGTTTGTGCCATTTCGGGGTGCAGGAGACGGGGAACCCCCAACGCGCCGTCACACTGGTGTCAGGGGTGGATGCACTGCACCCCGTGGATGGAGCTCCCAGCGGCGAGCGACAAGGCGCAGTAGAAGCAAGAGCCCTGGAGCCAGGCGTGCTGGAGACAGAGCGAAGCGGTTCCTGGGAATCGTGGGGCGCTGCAGCACTAGACTGGTGAGTCTGCACCGAGGGGCCCAGCGGGCAGATGGCCTACGCCCGACTCTTGAAGGCAGAGCTGGTGGGGCTGTGCAGAGAGAGGGGCTTGCCTGTGCGGAAAGCAACCAAGGCCCAGCTGATTGCCCAGCTGGAGGAGAATGACCAGCCACAGGGCCAGGATCTTGTCCCCAGGGGAAGCAGCCAGACCCCCCCTGAGAGTGTGTCAGGCTCAGAGAGGGGGAGGAGCGCTGGACCCCACCGGAGAGATGAGACAGCGTCTCCCGGGAGGCCTGCAAGCCGTAGCCCATCTAGGGCAGGGGCCAGCCCAGCGGAGCTGCGGCGCCTGGAGATCCAGCTGCGGATCAGGAATTGGAAGTAGAGGACCGAGAGAAGGACCGCCAGGACCGAGAGAGGAGCGCCAGACGAGAGAAGGAGCGCCAGGACCGAGAGAGGGAGCGCCAAGATCGAGAGAGGGAGCGCCAAGATCGAGAGAGGCAGCGGCAGCATGAGCTGGCCATGGCAGAGCGGAGAACCGGCGGGGCACCGGCTGCGCCAAGTGCGGATGGGCCCCAGGGTCCCAGGGCTGCCAGCCACTTGGAGAGGCCCGTGGTGGCCCAACTGAAGGACGTGGGTGACATAGACGGGTTCCTCAGTACCTTTGAGAGGGCCTGTGGACTGCAACGGGTCCCCCCAGCTGACTGGCTGCAGGAGCTCATCCCCGCACTGAACCAGGAGGCGGCCGGAGTGCTCAGTCAGCTGGAGGACCTACAGCCAGGGGATTACAACCGAGTCAAGGAGGCCCTGCTGCACAAGTTCGGGCTGACCCCCGAGATGTACAGGAAGAAGTTCCGGGGGGTGCAGAAAGGGCCACGGGAGACCTATGTGGACCTGGCCTCCCGCCTGGCGCAATACTGCCGCAAGTGGGTGTCTGGAGTCGGAGCCCAGACCGCAGAGGAGCTGCTCAAGCTGGTCATGATGGAGCAGTTCTATGAAGCGTGCCACCCAAACTGAGGCTGTGGCTCAAGGACCGGAGACCAGAGAACCCCCAGGAGGCCGGGAGGCTGGCGGATGAGTTCACGGAGAGCCGGTCCGGGTGTGAACGGGAGTCCCGGAGAGAGAGGGAACCGCGCAGAGACCGGATCTCGGCTGAGCGACGGAGGAGTCAACTACGGGGCGAGACCAAGGAACAGAGAACCAGCCAGGCCTGGACAGAGACAGCCCAAAGCCTAACTTGCAGCGCTGTGGGCAAAAAGGCCACAAGAGGGCTCAGTGCACCAGGTCCCAGGACCGGGGACTGTCCAGGGTTAACTGGCTGGGGCGGGAGGAAGGGCAGGCTGCCCCAGAGGCAGGGGCTGGCAGGCAAACCTCAGCTCAGAGAGAGGGGAAGGATGCTCAGTGCACCTCCCCTGGGAGGTCTGATTCTCAGGAGGCGGTTTCTCCGTTGTACCGGGTGGGGGCAGGACGGCCCCTGCGGAGCGAGTGCCTCATACCCCTGGAGGTGGATGGTAGGAAGGTGACGGGCTTCTGGGACACGGGGGCGGAGGTGACTCTGGCCCGATCCGACATAGTGGCCCGGAGCGGATACTACCCCACGCGCAGCTGACCCTGAAGGGCATAGATGGGTCCCCGTTTAAGGTGCCTGTAGCCCGGGTGCATCTGAAATGGGGGGCGAAGGAAGGCCTCAAGGAAGTGGGGGTGCACCCGCACTTGCCCACCGAGGTGCTGATGGGGAATGACCTAGAGGAGTGGCCCCATGAATCCCAGCGGGCTCTAGTCACTACCCGGAGCCAGAGCCAGCGGGGGGCTGACAACGTGGGTCCAGGGAAGGACTCCTGGCAGCGTCCTCAGGGTCCCATCCCAGTGGACACGGGGGTCCAGCCAGGCTGGGACTCCGGACCTAGGCAGAGGTGGGGAACAGGTCCCGATCCCTGCCTCAGCAGCTGAATTCCAGGCTGAGGTGCAGGCAGACCCCTCCTTGCAGAGGCTGAGGGACCAGGCTGGCCTCCGTGCAGCTCAGCCCCGGGGGAGAGGTGGCCAGGAGAGATTCCTGCGGGGGCGTGGGACTCCTGTTCCGTGAGTGGCCTCCCCCCAGGAAGGCGAGGGCATGGAGGGTAGAGCGGCAGCTGGTCGTCCCCCGAAAGTATCGCCTCAAGCTGCTGTATTTGGCCCACGATGTCCCCGTTGGGGGCCACCGGGGGATCCGGAGCACCGGCTGAGGCTGCTCCAGCACTTCTATTGGCCGGGAATCTTTACAGCCGTGCAGCGGTACTGCCGGTCCTGTGACTCCTGCCAGAGGGGCGGGAAGGCCAAGACAGGAGGGAAAGCGGCTTGGGGGTCTCTACCCCAGATAGACCCTCTGGGCTTGCTGAGAGAGTTATGGGAGGGGAAGACCCCCCTGGATGGAGCATCGGGGATGGAAGCCGCCCTGGCTGTCCAGAGAAGGCTCGCTGGGCTCATGGCCCCGGCCCGACAGACCCTGGCCAGAGATCAAGGCCAGCGGAAGGGTGGGTGTGACCCCCGAGGACAGGCCTGCGCCGGTCGCCCTGGAGCGGGGCGGCGAAGTGACAGAGGGAAGCCAATTCATGTGGGGCCTTGCCACAGCCGGCCTGAGTCAAGGGAGCACCCATGTCCCCAGGGCGGGTTCCCACGCAGAGGACCCGAACTTCCCTAGGTCACGAGCGGAGTGACCCTGCTCAGTTCGCTCTCGGAGGGGGGAGAACTGTGACGTAGTGGGGGTACTTGCTGGGCTGTGGTGACCCCTGCTGTCTGGAGCAAGACCCAGCAGGGAAAACCTCGCTAGGCAGAGGTAATGCCAAACTTGTTGAACCAGTAGCCAGACACCCCCCATGGAGAGGAACAAAGGAAGGTGGATGCTGCCTGGCTGGGGGGCAGGGCTGCAAGGGAATTTAGTTAGTTCTGTCGAGAGCATGGAGGAGAGCCTAGGAGAAGGGGCTGGAGTTTAGGGGCCCAGTCTCCCCATCTCAAGGGGGGCCTGAGGCATCCTAGCCCAGCTCTGGGACCAGACTACATCTGTGCTGTGCTGTATCCTGGAGAGGCAATAAACTTCCTCTATTCCACCGCTGGTGAAGTCTGTTTGTGCCATTTCGGGGTGCAGGAGACGGGGAACCCCAACGCGCCGTCACACTAGTGGGTAGAGCAGAGGGGTCCTGGGTTCTAGCTCGGCGCAGGAAGGGGAGTGGGGCGAGTGGGGAGAGCAGGACGCCTGGGGGCCTAGTGGGTAGAGCAGAGGGGCCCTGGGTTCTAGCTCCGGAGTGGGGCGAGTGGGGAGAGCAGGACGCCTGGGGGCCTAGTGGGTAGAGCAGAAGGGTCCTGGGTTCTAGCTCCGGCGCGGGGAGGGAGTGGGGCTAGTGGGAGAGAGCAGTACGCTGGGGGCCTAGTGGGTAGAGCAGAGGGGTCCTGGGTTCTAGCTCCGGCGCGGGAGGGGAGTGGGCTAGTGGGGAGAGCAGGACGCCTGGGGGCCTAGTGGGGAGAGCAGAGGGGTCCTGGGAGCGCTCTCGGTGGGCTGAGGGAAGCCGGAGCCAGCACTGGTCAGGAGAGCTCCCCGCCCGCCTGCCCCTGGGGGATCCCACGCCGGGGAGGTGCAGGAGAGCTCCCGCCCGCCCGCCCCTGGGGGGATCCCCACGCCGGGGGAGGTGCAGGAGAGCTCCCCGCCCGCCCGCCCCTGGGGGATCCCACGCCGGGGGAGCTGCAGGAGAGCTCCCCGCCCGCCCGCCCCTGGGGTATCCCCACGCCGGGGGAGGTGCAGGAGAGCTCCCCGCCCGCCCGCCCCTGGGGGATCCCCACGCCGGGGGAGGTGCAGGAGAGCTCCCCGCTCGCCCGCCCTTGGGGGATCCCCACGCCGGGGGAGGTGCAGGAGAGCTCCCCGCCCGCCCCTGGGGGATCCCCACGCCGGGGGAGGTGCAGGAGAGCTCCCCCGCCCGCCCGCCCTTGGGGGATCCCCACGCCAGGGGAGGTGCAGGAGAGCTCCCCGCCCGCCCGCCCTTGGGGGATCCCCACGCCGGGGAGGTGCAGGAGAGCTCCCCGCCCGCCCGCCCCTGGGGGATCCCCACGCCGGGGGGGGTGCAGGAGAGCTCCCCGCCCGCCCCTGGGGGGATCCCCACGCCGGGGGAGGTGCAGGAGAGCTCCCCGCCCGCCCGCCCTGGGGGATCCCCACGCCGGGGGAGGTGCAGGAGAGCTCCCCGCCCGCCCGCCCCTGGGGGATCCCACGCCGGGGGAGGTGCAGGAGAGCTCCCCGCCCGCCTGCCCCTGGGGAGATCCCCACGCCGGGGGAGGTGCAGGAGAGCTCCCCGCTCGCTCGCCCCGCCCCTGGGGGATCCCCACGCCGGGGGAGGTGCAGGAGAGCTCCCCGCCCGCCCCTTGGGGGATCCCCACGCCGGGGGAGGTGCAGGAGAGCTCCCCGCCCGCCTGCCCCTGGGGAGATCCCCACGCCGGGGGAGGTGCAGGAGAGCTCCCCGCCCGCCCCTTGGGGGATCCCCACGCCGGGGGAGGTGCAGGAGAGCTCCCCACCCGCCCCTTGGGGGATCCCACGCCGGGGGAGGTGCAGGAGAGCTCCCCGCCCGCCTGCCCCTGGGGGATCCCCACGCCGGGGGAGGTGCAGGAGAGCTCCCCGCCCACCCCTGGGGGATCCCCACGCCGGGGGAGGTGCAGGAGAGCTCCCCGCCCGCCCGCCCCTGGGGGATCCCCACGCCGGGGGAGGTGCAGGAGAGCTCCCGCCCGCCCGCCCCCTGGGGGATCCCAACGCCGGGGGAAGTGCAGGAGAGCTCCCCGCCCGCCTGCCCCTGGGGGATCCCCACGCCAGGGGAGGTGCAGGAGAGCTCCCCGGCCGCCCGCCCCTGGGGGATCCCCACGCCGGGGGAGGTGCAGGAGAGCTCCCCGCCCACCCGCCCCTGGGGGATCCCCACGCCGGGGGGGTGCAGGAGAGCTCCCCCGCCCGCCTGCCCCTGGGGAGATCCCCACGCCGGGGGAGGTGCAGGAGAGCTCCCCGCCCGCCCGCCCCTGGGGGATCCCCACGCCGGGGGGGGTGCAGGAGAGCTCCCCGCCCGCCCGCCCCTGGGGGATCCCCACGCCGGGGGAGGTGCAGGAGAGCTCCCCGCCCGCCCCGGGGGATCCCCACGCCGGGGGAGGTGCAGGAGAGCTCCCCGCCCGCCCGCCCCTGGGGGGATCCCCACGCCGGGGGAGGTGCAGGAGAGCTCCCCGCCTGCCCCTGGGGGATCCCCACGCCGGGGAAGGTGCAGGAGAGCTCCCCGCCCGCCCGCCCCTGGGGAGATCCCCACGCTGGGGGAGGTGCAGGAGAGCTCCCCGCCCGCCCGCCCCTGGGGAGATCCCCACGCCGGGGGAGGTGCAGGAGAGCTCCCCGCTCGCCCGCCCCCTGGGGGATCCCCACGCCGGGGGAGGTGCAGGAGAGCTCCCGCCCGCCCCTGGGGGATCCCCACGCCGGGGGAGGTGCAGGAGAGCTCCCCGCCCGCCCCTGGGGAGATCCCCACGCCGGGGGAGGTGCAGGAGAGCTCCCCGCCCGCCCGCCCCTGGGGGATCCCCACGCCGGGGGGGGGGTGCAGGAGAGCTCCCCGCCCGCCCCTGGGGGATCCCCACGCCGGGGGAGGTGCAGGAGAGCTCCCCGCCGCCCCTGGGGAGATCCCCACGCCGGGGGAGGTGCAGGAGAGCTCCCCACCCGCCCCTGGGGGATCCCCACGCCGGGGGAGGTGCAGGAGAGCTCCCCGCTCGCCCGCCCCTGGGGAGATCCCCACGCCGGGGGAGGTGCAGGAGAGCTCCCCGCCCGCCCCTGGGGAGATCCCCACGCCGGGGGAGGTGCAGGAGAGCTCCCCGCCCGCCCCTGGGGAGATCCCCACGCCGGGGGAGGTGCAGGAGAGCTCCCCGCCCGCCCTGGGGGATCCCCACGCCGGGGGAGGTGCAGGAGAGCTCCCCGCCCGCCCGCCCCTGGGGGATCCCCACGCCGGGGGAGGTGCAGGAGAGCTCCCCGCCCGCCCGCCCCTGGGGAGATCCCCACGCCGGGGGAGGTGCAGGAGAGCTCCCCGCCCGCCCGCCCCTGGGGAGATCCCCACGCCGGGGGAGGTGCAGGAGAGCTCCCCGCCCGCCCCTGGGGAGATCCCCACGCCGGGGGAGGTGCAGGAGAGCTCCCCGCCCGCCCCTGGGGAGAATCCCCACGCCGGGGGAGGTGCAGGAGAGCTCCCCGCCCGCCCCTGGGGGATCCCCACGCCGGGGGAGGTGCAGGAGAGCTCCCCGCCCGCCCGCCCCTGGGGGATCCCCACGCCGGGGGAGGTGCAGGAGAGCTCCCCGCCCGCCCCTGGGGAGATCCCCACGCCGGGGGAGGTGCAGGAGAGCTCCCCGCCCGCCCCTGGGGAGATCCCCACGCCGGGGGAGGTGCAGGAGAGCTCCCCGCCCGCCCCTGGGGAGATCCCCACGCCGGGGGAGGTGCAGGAGAGCTCCCCGCCCGCCTGCCGCGGGAGGGGCTGGGGCTGAGGTACCTGGTTGCCCTTGAGCACGGAGACCTGCTTCTGCAGGGAGACGTTCTCCCTCCTCCAGCTCCGCGCAGAGTCCTGCAGCTGCCGCAGCTCCTGGCTCTTGTGCTGCTTCAGCGCCTCCCGCAGCTCGGCCTGCTCTGCCTCCCGGGCCTGGCACTCCTGGGGGAAAGGCCATTAGGGCCCCAGCTATGGCCTAGCCCAGGGGAACCTGGACTCCAAGCCCTCTGACTGCCCCACAGGGAGCGAGCGGGGGAGGGGGAGCCGCCCCACGGGGAGCGAGCGGGGGAGGGGCAGCCGCCCCACGGGGACCGAGCGGGGGGGGGAGGAACCGCCCCACGGGGAGCGAGCGGGGGGGGGCAGCCCCACGGGGAGCGAGCGGGGGGGGGCAGCCCCACGGGGAGCGAGCGGGGGGGGGGCAGCCCCACGGGGAGCGGAGCGGGGGGGGGGCAGCCCCACGGGGAGCGAGCGGGGGGGAGGGGGAGCGGCCCCCACGGGGAGCGAGCGGGGGGGAGGGGGAGCGGCCCCCACGGGGAGCGAGCGGGGGGGAGGGGCAGCCGCCCCACGGGGAGCGAGCGGGGGAGGGGCAGCCGCCCCACGGGGACTGAGCGGGGGGGGGAGGAACCGCCCCACGGGGAGCGAGCGGGGGGGAGGAACCGCCCCACGGGGAGCGAGCGGGGGGGGGAGGAACCGCCCCACGGGGAGCGAGCGGGGGAGGGGCAGCCGCCCCACGGGGACCGAGCGGGGGAGGGGCAGCCGCCCCACGGGGAGCGAGCGGGGGAGGGGCAGCCGCCCCACGGGGACCGAGCGGGGGAGGGGCAGCCGCCCCACGGGGAGCGAGCGGGGGGGGGGAGGAACCGCCCCACAGGGACCGAGCGGGGGGGGGAGGAACCGCCCCACGGGGAGCGAGCGGGGGAGGGGCAGCCGCCCCACGGGGAGCGAGCGGGGGAGGGGCAGCCGCCCCACAGGGACCCGAGCGGGGAGGGAGGAAGCGCCCCACGGGAACCGAGCGGGGGGGCTCCCCACAAAGGTTGCGTTGCAGTGTGCGTGCTCTCCGTTTGGTCACCGAGCGGCAGTCTTCGGCGACAAACAGCCGTGCGGACACGAGAACAGGGCTCAGCGAATGAGATCGCAGGGAGCCGCGGGAAGTATCCCTCCAGCCAGAGGCTCCAGCAGGGCTCCAGACAGAGCTGGGGTGATGCATGGGGGTTAGGCCCAGCAAGGGCTGCTAGCCAGGAGGGTAGGAACAGCGTGTGCCTAGCTGGGCTGCTCTGGAGCCCGGCCCCGGCCCCGCCTTGGGATGCAGTGTCAGTACCTTCCTGGTCACTGCTTGGGCTGTGACTGACCCCTACTGGCCTCTGCCTGTGAGCACGGCCCAGCAGGGGAGGGGGGCTGCCGAAGTCCCGTAGACAGACCCAACGGGTCAGAGGAGTGGGGGCAGCGAGGGGCAGCCTGGGGCTGGAACCATGAAGGAATCCAGGGGCCCATCTCAAGGGGTCAGAGGTACCCTGGCCCAGACTCCTGTAGACACGTCACGTCTGTGCGGGGCTGGATCCCCCCATTCTACCGGCTGGCGGAGGCTGTTCTGGCTGCTCCGGGGGTGCAGTGTCGGGGAAACCCTGACACGTCACGTGGCGTCCCTGGCCTCTGTGTCTCAGGGAGGGATCCCGGTTCTGGGGCGCCTGGCATGGCCAGTGTTGGCAGACAGGGACCCTGGGCTGACCCCGTCTGGCTCCAGGCTAGAACTTCCTGATGTCTGCGCTACCCACGGACCCTCCACACCTGGGACCAACCTGCCTGCAGAGGCTGAAGGGAGGCAGTGCTTGTGAGGGCGCGTTGGGGTCCCCCGCCCCCTGCACCCCGAAATGGCACGAAGAGACTCCCCCAGCCAGTAGCATAGAGGTTGCTTATTGCTCCCCCAGGATACAGCCCAGCACAGATGTCACCAGGCTACAGGGCAGGCCTAGGATGCCTCAGCCCCCTTGATATGGGGGGGTCTTGGCTTCTAAACCCCCCAGCCTGTGCTGAGCCTGCTTCCTCCATCATCCCAGACAGAAACTAGCTCCCCCTCCTCCAGCCCTGCCCCCGGCCGGGCAGCATCCCCCTTCCTTTGTCCCTCTCCAGGGGGGCGGCTGGTCCGGGTTGAGAGGTCCCTTTGCATAACGACCCATCCCTGTCCTGCTGGGCGTGGTACCGGCGGCAGCCAGTGGGGTACCACAGCCCCATAGAAACCAGCAAGTTCCCCCCACTACGGCACAGTGCTCCTGGGGGCGCAGCTCCTGAGAAATCCCAGCCAGGCACCATGTGCCGGTTCCGGGAAGGGGGGACGGAGGGACCCTAAGGGGCCAGGCCAGATCCAGCTGGTGCAGAGGGGCCAGGAGCCAGGAAGGGGGGACGGAGGGACCCTAAGGGGCCAGGCCAGATCCAGCTGGTGCAGGGTGGCCAGGGGCCAGGAAGGGGGGACGGAGGGACCCTAAGGGGCCAGGCCAGATCCAGCTGGTGCAGAGGGGCCAGGGGCCAGGAAGGGGGGACGGAGGGACCCTACGGGGCCAGGCCAGATCCAGCTGGTGCAGGGTGGCCAGGGGCCAGGAAGGGGGGACGGAGGGACCCTAAGGGGCCAGGCCAGATCCAGCTGGTGCAGAGGGGCCAGGGGCCAGGAAGGGGGGACGGAGGGACCCTAAGGGGCCAGGCCAGATCCAGCTGGTGCAGAGGGGCCAGGGGCCAGGAAGGGGGGACGGAGGGACCCTAAGGGGCCAGGCCAGATCCAGCTGGTGCAGGGTGGCCAGGGGCCAGGAAGGGGGGACGGAGGGACCCTAAGGGGCCAGGCCAGATCCAGCTGGTGCAGGGTGGCCAGGGGCCAGGAAGGGGGGACGGAGGGACCCTAAGGGGCCAGGCCAGATCCAGCTGGTGCAGGGTGGCCAGGGGCCAGGAAGGGGGGACGGAGGGACCCTAAGGGGCCAGGCCAGATCCAGCTGCTGCAGGGTGGCCAGGGGCCAGGAAGGGGGGACGGAGGGACCCTAAGGGGCCAGGCCAGATCCAGCTGGTGCAGAGGGGCCAGGAGCCAGGAAGGGGGGACGGAGGGACCCTAAGGGGCCAGGCCAGATCCAGCTGGTGCAGAGGGGCCAGGGGCCAGGAAGGGGGGACGGAGGGACCCTAAGGGGCCAGGCCAGATCCAGCTGGTGCAGGGTGGCCAGGGGCCAGGAAGGGGGGACGGAGGGACCCTAAGGGGCCAGGCCAGATCCAGCTGGTGCAGGGTGGCCAGGGGCCAGGAAGGGGGGACGGAGGGACCCTAAGGGGCCAGGCCAGATCCAGCTGGTGCAGGGTGGCCAGGGGCCAGGAAGGGGGGACGGAGGGACCCTAAGGGGCCAGGCCAGATCCAGCTGGTGCAGAGGGGCCAGGAGCCAGGAAGGGGGGACGGAGGGACCCTAAGGGGCCAGGCCAGATCCAGCTGGTGCAGAGGGGCCAGGGGCCAGGAAGGGGGGACGGAGGGACCCTAAGGGGCCAGGCCAGATCCAGCTGGTGCAGAGGGGCCAGGGGCCAGGAAGGGGGGACGGAGGGACCCTAAGGGGCCAGGCCAGATCCAGCTGGTGCAGGGTGGCCAGGGGCCAGGAAGGGGGGACGGAGGGACCCTAAGGGGCCCGGCCAGATCCAGCTGGTGCAGAGGGGCCAGGGGCCAGGAAGGGGGGACGGAGGGACCCTAAGGGGCCAGGCCAGATCCAGCTGGTGCAGGGTGGCCAGGGGCCAGGAAGGGGGGACGGAGGGACCCTAAGGGGCCAGGCCAGATCCAGCTGGTGCAGAGGGGCCAGGGGCCAGGAAGGGGGGACGGAGGGACCCTAAGGGGCCCGGCCAGATCCAGCTGGTGCAGAGGGGCCAGGGGCCAGGAAGGGGGGACGGAGGGACCCTAAGGGGCCAGGCCAGATCCAGCTGGTGCAGAGGGGCCGGGGCCAGGAAGGGGGGACGGAGGGACCCTAAGGGGCCCGGCCAGATCCAGCTGGTGCAGAGGGGCCAGGGGCCAGGAAGGGGGGACGGAGGGACCCTAAGGGGCCAGGCCAGATCCAGCTGGTGCAGGGTGGCCAGGGGCCAGGAAGGGGGGACGGAGGGACCCTAAGGGGCCAGGCCAGATCCAGCTGGTGCAGAGGGGCCAGGGGCCAGGAAGGGGGGACGGAGGGACCCTAAGGGGCCAGGCCAGATCCAGCTGGTGCAGGGTGGCCAGGGGCCAGGAAGGGGGGACGGAGGGACCCTAAGGGGCCAGGCCAGATCCAGCTGGTGCAGAGGGGCCGGGGCCAGGAAGGGGGGACGGAGGGACCCTAAGGGGCCCGGCCAGATCCAGCTGGTGCAGAGGGGCCAGGGGCCAGGAAAGGGGGACGGAGGGACCCTAAGGGGCCAGGCCAGATCCAGCTGGTGCAGGGTGGCCAGGGGCCAGGAAGGGGGGACGGAGGGACCCTAAGGGGCCAGGCCAGATCCAGCTGGTGCAGGGTGGCCAGGGGCCAGGAAGGGGGGACGGAGGGACCCTAAGGGGCCAGGCCAGATCCAGCTGCTGCAGGGTGGCCAGGGGCCAGGAAGGGGGGACGGAGGGACCCTAAGGGGCCAGGCCAGATCCAGCTGGTGCAGAGGGGCCAGGAGCCAGGAAGGGGGGACGGAGGGACCCTAAGGGGCCAGGCCAGATCCAGCTGGTGCAGAGGGGCCAGGGGCCAGGAAGGGGGGACGGAGGGACCCTAAGGGGCCAGGCCAGATCCAGCTGGTGCAGGGTGGCCAGGGGCCAGGAAGGGGGGACGGAGGGACCCTAAGGGGCCCGGCCAGATCCAGCTGGTGCAGAGGGGCCAGGGGCCAGGAAGGGGGGACGGAGGGACCCTAAGGGGCCAGGCCAGATCCAGCTGGTGCAGGGTGGCCAGGGGCCAGGAAGGGGGGACGGAGGGACCCTAAGGGGCCAGGCCAGATCCAGCTGGTGCAGGGTGGCCAGGGGCCAGGAAGGGGGGACGGAGGGACCCTAAGGGGCCCGGCCAGATCCAGCTGGTGCAGGGTGGCCAGGGGCCAGGAAGGGGGGACGGAGGGACCCTAAGGGGCCAGGCCAGATCCAGCTGGTGCAGGGTGGCCAGGGGCCAGGAAGGGGGGACGGAGGGACCCTAAGGGGCCAGGCCAGATCCAGCTGGTGCAGGGTGGCCAGGGGCCAGGAAGGGGGGACGGAGGGACCCTAAGGGGCCAGGCCAGATCCAGCTGGTGCAGGGTGGCCAGGGGCCAGGAGGGAGCACGGGGCACTCACCTGGCGCAGGTCCTGCAGGGCGGCACTCAGCCTCTCGCTCTCAGCGCTTGTGTTGCTCAGCTGGCACCGTAGCTGCCTCAGCTCCCCCTGCTGCTCCTCAAGACGGGCCACCAGCTGGGCCTCCTTAGCCGTGGCCTCACGCACCAGACTTTCCTCACGGCTCTCCCCGGCCACGGCTGCCCGCTTGTGGCTGCTGTGGCACTCGGCCAGGGCCTGCCAGCCAGAGGGCAGAGAGGGCTGGGAGGGGCTCTCAGCCACACTGCACAATGCCAAGCACAATGGGCCCATGCGCAGGGCACTGGGGCAGGGTGTGTGGGGGCCCCTGGCAGTGCCCGGGACGACCCCCATCTGGGGGCACGCAGGGCACTGGGGCAGGGTGTGTGGGGGCCCCTGGCAGTGCCCGGGACGACCCCCATCTGGGGGCACGCAGGGCACTGGGGCAGGGCGCGCGGGGGCCCCTGCCAGTGCCCGGGACGACCCCCATCTGGGGGCACGCAGGGCACTGGGGCAGGGCGCGCGGGGAGCCCTGGCAGTGCCCGGGACGACCCCCATCTGGGGGCACGCAGGGCTCTGGGGCAGGGTGCGCGGGGGCCCCTGGCAGTGCCCGGGACGACCCCCATCTGGGGGCACGCAGGGCACTGGGGCAGGGCGCGCGGGGGCCCCTGGCAGTGCCCGGGACGACCCCCATCTGGGGGCACGCAGGGCACTGGGGCAGGGCGCGCGGGGGCCCCTGGCAGTGCCCGGGACGACCCCCATCTGGGGGCACGCAGGGCACTGGGGCAGGGCGCGCGGGGGCCCCTGGCAGTGCCCGGGACGACCCCCATCTGGGGGCACGCAGGGCACTGGGGCAGGGCGCGCGGGGGCCCCTGGCAGTGCCCGGGACGACCCCCATCTGGGGGCACGCAGGGCACTGGGGCAGGGCGCGCGGGGGCCCCTGGCAGTGCCCGGGACGACCCCCATCTGGGGGCACGCAGGGCACTGGGGCAGGGCGCGCGGGGGGCCCCTGGCAGTGCCCGGGACGACCCCCATCTGGGGGCACGCAGGGCACTGGGGCAGGGCGCGCGGGGGCCCCCTGGCAGTGCCCGGGACGACCCCCATCTGGGGGCACGCAGGGCACTGGGGCAGGGCGCGCGGGGGCCCCCTGCCAGTGCCCGGGACGACCCCCATCTGGGGGCACGCAGGGCACTGGGGCAGGGCGCGCGGGGGCCCCTGGCAGTGCCCGGGACGACCCCCATCTGGGGGCACGCAGGGCACTGGGGCAGGGCGCGCGGGGGGCCCCTGGTAGTGCCCGGGACGACCCCCATCTGGGGGCACGCAGGGCACTGGGGCAGGGCGCGCGGGGGCCCCCTGGCAGTGCCCGGGACGACCCCCATCTGGGGGCACGCAGGGCACTGGGGCAGGGCGCGCGGGGGCCCCTGGCAGTGCCCGGGACGACCCCCATCTGGGGGCACGCAGGGCACTGGGGCAGGGCGCGCGGGGGCCCCTGGCAGTGCCCGGGACGACCCCCATCTGGGGGCACGCAGGGCACTGGGGCAGGGCGCGCGGGGGCCCTGCCAGTGCCCGGGACGACCCCCATCTGGGGGCACGCAGGGCACTGGGGCAGGGCGCGCGGGGGCCCCTGGCAGTGCCCGGGACGACCCCCATCTGGGGGCACGCAGGGCACTGGGGCAGGGCGCGCGGGGGCCCCTGCCAGTGCCCGGGACGACCCCCATCTGGGGGCACGCAGGGCACTGGGGCAGGGCGCGCGGGGGCCCCTGGCAGTGCCCGGGACGACCCCCATCTGGGGGCACGCAGGGCACTGGGGCAGGGCGCGCGAGGGCCCCTGGCAGTGCCCGGGACGACCCCCATCTGGGGGCACGCAGGGCACTGGGGCAGGGCGCGCGGGGGCCCCCTGGCAGTGCCCGGGACGACCCCCATCTGGGGGCTCGCAGGGCACTGGGGCAGGGCGCGCGGGGGCCCCTGGCAGTGCCCGGGACGACCCCCATCTGGGGGCACGCAGGGCACTGGGGCAGGGTGCGCGGGGGGCCCCCTGGCAGTGCCCGGGACGACCCCCATCTGGGGGCACGCAGGGCACTGGGGCAGGCGCGCGGGGGGGCCCTGGCAGTGCCCGGGACGACCCCCATCTGGGGGCACGCAGGGCACTGGGGCAGGGCGCGCGGGGGCCCCCTGCCAGTGCCCGGGACGACCCCCATCTGGGGGCACGCAGGGCACTGGGGCAGGGTGCGCGGGGGCCCCTGGCAGTGCCCGGGACGACCCCCATCTGGGGGCACGCAGGGCACTGGGGCAGGGCGCGCGGGGGCCCCTGGCAGTGCCCGGGACGACCCCCATCTGGGGGCACGCAGGGCACTGGGGCAGGGTGCGCGGGGGCCCCTGCCAGTGCCCGGGACGACCCCCATCTGGGGGCACGCAGGGCACTGGGGCAGGGTGCGCGGGGGCCCCTGGCAGTGCCCGGGACGACCCCCATCTGGGGGCACGCAGGGCACTGGGGCAGGGCGCGCGGGGCCCCCTGGCAGTGCCCGGGACGACCCCCATCTGGGGGCACGCAGGGCACTGGGGCAGGGTGTGTGGTGGCCCTGCCAGTGCCCGGGACGACCCCCATCTGGGGGCACGCAGGGCACTGGGGCAGGGCGCGCGGGGGCCCCTGGCAGTGCCCGGGACGACCCCCATCTGGGGGCACGCAGGGCTCTGGGGCAGGGTGCGCGGGGGGCCCCTGGCAGTGCCCGGGACGACCCCCATCTGGGGGCACGCAGGGCACTGGGGCAGGGTGCGTGGGGGGCCCCTGGCAGTGCCCGGGACGACCCCCATCTGGGGGCACGCAGGGCACTGGGGCAGGGCGCGCGGGGGCCCCTGGCAGTGCCCGGGACGACCCCCATCTGGGGGCACGCAGGGCACTGGGGCAGGGCGCGCGGGGGCCCCCTGGCAGTGCCCGGGACGACCCCCATCTGGGGGCACGCAGGGCACTGGGGCAGGGCGCGCGGGGGGCCCCTGGCAGTGCCCGGGACGACCCCCATCTGGGGGCACGCAGGGCACTGGGGCAGGGCGCGCGGGGGGCCCCTGGCAGTGCCCGGGACGACCCCCATCTGGGGGCACGCAGGGCACTGGGGCAGGGCGCGCGGGGGCCCCCTGGCAGTGCCCGGGACGACCCCCATCTGGGGGCACGCAGGGCACTGGGGCAGGGCGCGCGGGGGGCCCCCTGCCAGTGCCCGGGACGACCCCCATCTGGGGGCACGCAGGGCACTGGGGCAGGGCGCGCGGGGGGCCCCCTGCCAGTGCCCGGGACGACCCCCATCTGGGGGCACGCAGGGCACTGGGGCAGGGCGCGCGGGGGCCCCCTGGCAGTGCCCGGGACGACCCCCATCTGGGGGCACGCAGGGCACTGGGGCAGGGCGCGCGGGGGCCCCTGGCAGTGCCCGGGACGACCCCCATCTGGGGGCACACAGGGCACTGGGGCAGGCACTCCCACAGCAGTGCTCAGGATGACCCTGTTCTCAGGCCCCCCCTTACCTCCTTCGTCTGGGTCAGCTCCGTCCTCAGCCCGTCCAGCTGCCCCTCCAGGTGCCCGCAGCGCTGCCTGAGCTCCCTGTTCTCCTCCAGCACCGCCAGCCCGTACTGGGCAGCCTGGACCTTCTCCTGCGTCGCCTCCTGCAGCTCAGCCGCCAGGCGCCCCACCTGCGCCTGCAGCTCCGCCAGGGCCCCCGGCGCGGGGCTGGGCTCCATGGCAGCACCGGGCAGCCTGTGGGCAGGAGCAGCCCTAGCACCCCAGACAGTGGGGGGGCTTGCAGGGGAAGGAGCAGGACTCAGGGGGCCAGGGGCGGGGCTCAGAGGGGGAAGAGGAGGGGGCCTGAGGCAAAGAAGCAGGAGGTGGGGCGGGGCCAGAGTGGAAGGGGCGGGGCTTAGGGACAGGGGCGGGGCTCAGAGGGGGAAGAGGAGGGGGCCTGAGGCAAAGAAGCAGGAGGTGGGGCGGGGCCAGAGGAGAAGGGGCGGGGCTTAGGGACAGGGGCGGGGCTCAGAGGGGGAAGAGGAGGGGGCCTGAGGCAAAGAAGCAGGAGGTGGGGCGGGGCCAGAGTGGAAGGGGCGGGGCTTAGGGACAGGGGCGGGGCTCAGAGGGGGAAGAGGAGGGGGCCTGAGGCAAAGAAGCAGGAGGTGGGGCGGGGCCAGAGGAGAAGGGGCGGGGCTTAGGAACAGGGGCGGGGCTCAGAGGGGGAAGAGGAGGGGGCCTGAGGCAAAGAAGCAGGAGGTGGGGCGGGGCCAGAGGGGAAGGGGCGGGGCTTAGGGCCAGGGGCGGGGCTCTGAGGGGGAAGAGGAGGGGGCCTGAGGCAAAGAAGCAGGAGGTGGGGCGGGGCCAGAGGGGAAGGGGCGGGGCTTAGGGACAGGGGCGGGGCTCAGAGGGGGAAGAGGAGGGGGCCTGAGGCAAAGAAGCAAGAGGTGGGGCGGGGCCAGAGGCGGGAGGGGAGGAGCTCGGAGGAGGGCTTGGGGGCGTGGCCAGCCGCGCGCGGGGAGAAAGCAACGGCCCCCCGCGGCGGTTGGCCCCTCGCGCTTACCCCGCGCGCGCCGCTGCTGTCCCCGCCGCCAGCGCCAGTTGCGGCCCCGCCCCGTTTGAAATTCCTCGCGCGCCGCCTAGCGTAGGCCCCGCCCTCCGGTCCGATTGGCAGAGCGGGGCCTCCTGCTGCCCCTTCCGCTCTCCGATTGGTGGCTGCGCTTCCTCTCCGCCGACCTGCTGAGTGGCCACGCCCCGCGCGGTGCGTGTCACGTGCTCGGCCGCCTTCGACAGCACCTCCTCCTCCTCTGATTGGAGGCCGGGGGAGGGGCGCTGACGGGGGGGAGCGGGGGGAACAGGCGGGGGGGCTGACGGGGAGGGGGAGCAGGGGGAACAGGCGGGGGGGCTGACGGGGGGGAGCAGGGGGAACAGGCGGGGGGGCTGACGGGGGGGAGCAGGGGGAACAGGCGGGGGGGCTGACGGGGAGGGGGAGCAGGGGGAACAGGCGGGGGGGGCTGACGGGGAGGGGAGCAGGGGAACAGGCGGGGGGGCTGACGGGGAGGGGGAGCAGGGGGAACAGGCGGGGGGGCTGACGGGGAGGGGGAGCAGGGGGAACAGGCGGGGGGGCTGACGGGGAGGGGGAGCAGGGGGAACAGGCGGGGGGGGCTGACGGGGAGGGGGAGCAGGGGGAACAGGCGGGGGGGCTGACGGGGAGGGGGAGCAGGGGGAACAGGCGGGGGGGCTGACGGGGAGGGGGAGCAGGGGAACAGGCGGGGGGGCTGACGGGGAGGGGGAGCAGGGGGAACAGGCGGGGGGGCTGACGGGGGGGAGCAGGGGGAACAGGCGGGGGGGCTGACGGGGAGGGGGAGCAGGGGGAACAGGCGGGGGGGGAGCAGGGGAACAGGCGGGGGGGCTGACGGGGGGGAGCAGGGGGAACAGGCGGGGGGGGCTGACGGGGAGGGGGAGCAGGGGGAACAGGCGGGGGGGGCTGACGGGGAGGGGGAGCAGGGGAACAGGCGGGGGGGCTGACGGGGAGGGGGAGCAGGGGAACAGGCGGGGGGGCTGACGGGGAGGGGGAGCAGGGGGAACAGGCGGGGGGGCTGACGGGGGGGAGCAGGGGGAACAGGCGGGGGGGCTGAAGGGGAGGGGGAGCAGGGGGAACAGGCGGGGGGGGCTGACGGGGAGGGGGAGCAGGGGAACAGGCGGGGGGCTGACGGGGAGGGGGAGCAGGGGGAACAGGCGGGGGGGCTGACGGGGGGGAGCAGGGGGAACTGGCGGGGGGGCTGACGGGGAAGGGGAGCAGGGGGAACAGGCGGGGGGCTGACGGGGGGAGCAGGGGGAACAGACTGGTGGGGGGAGGCTGACGGGGGGGAGCAGGGGGAACAGGCGGGGGGGAGCAGGGGGAACAGGCCGGCGGGGGGGCCTGACGGGGGGGGAGCAGGGGGGGCTGACGGGGGGGGAGCAGGGGAACAGGCAGGGGGGCTGACGGGGAGGGGGAGCAGGGGGAACAGGCGGGGGGGCTGACGGGGAAGGGGAGCAGGGGGAACAGACTGGTGGGGGGAGGCTGACGGGGGGGAGCAGGGGGAACAGGCGGGGGTGCTGACGGGGGGAGCAGGGGGAACAGGCGGGGGGGCTGATGGGGAAGGGGAGCAGGGGGAACAGGCGGGGGGGCTGACGGGGGAGCAGGGGGAACAGGCGGGGGGGCTGACGTGGAGGGGGAGCGGGGGGGAACAGGCGGCGCGGCTGACGGCGGGGAGCAGGGGGAACAGGCGGGGGGAGCAGGGGGAACAGGCCGGCGGAGGGGGCTGACGGGGGGAGCAGGGGGAACAGGCGGTGGGGCTGACGGGGGGGGAGCAGGGGGAACAGGCGGGGGGCTGATGGGGAAGGGGAGCAGGGGGAACAGGCGGGGGGGCTGATGGGGAAGGGGAGCAGGGGGAACAGGCGGCAGGGCTGACGGGGGGAAGCAGGGGAAACAGGCGGGGGGGCTGACGGGGAAGGGGAGCAGGGGGAACAGGCGGGGGGCTGACGGGGGGGAAGCAGGGGGAACAGGCGGGGCGGCTGACGGAGAAGGGGAGCAGGGGGAACAGGCGGGGCGGCTGACGGGGGGAAGCAGGGGGAACAGGCGGGGGGACTGACGGCGAAGGGGAGCAGGGGGAACAGGCGGGGGGGCTGACGGGGGGGAAGCAGGGGGAACAGGCGGGGGGGCTGATGGGGAAGGGGAACAGGGGGAACAGGCAGGGGGGCTGACGGGGGGGAAGCAGGGGGAACAGGTGGGGGGGCTGACGGGGAAGGGGAGCAGGGGGAACAGGCGGGGGGCTGACGGGGGGAGCAGGGGGAACAGACTGGTGGGGGGAGGCTGACGGGGGGGAGCAGGGGGAACAGACGGGGGTGCTGACGGGGAAGGGGAGCAGGTGGAACAGGCGGGGGGCTGACGGGGGGAGCAGGGGGAACAGACTGGTGGGGGGAGGCTGACGGGGGGGAGCAGGGGGAACAGGCGGGGGGGCTGACGGGGGGAAGCAGGGGGAACAGGCGGGGGGGCTGACGGAGAAGGGGAGCAGGGGGAACAGGCGGGGGGGCTGACGGGGGGGAAGCAGGGCGAACAGGCGGGGGGCTGATGGGGAAGGGGAGCAGGGGGAACAGGCAGGGGGGGCTGATGGGGAAGGGGAGCTGGGGGAACAGGCGGGGGGGCTGATGGGGAAGGGGAGCAGGGGGAACAGGCAGGGGGGGCTGATGGGGAAGGGGAGCTGGGGGAACAGGCGGGGGGGCTGACGGGGGGGAAGCAGGGGGAACAGGCGGGGGAGCTGACGGGGAAGGGGAGCAGGGGGAACAGGCGGGGGGGCTGACGGGGGGAAGCAGGGGGAACAGGCGGGGGGGCTGACGGGGGGGAAGCAGGGGGAACAGGCGGGGGGGCTGACGGGGAAGGGGAGCAGGGGGAACAGGCGGGGGGGCTGACGGGGGGGAAGCAGGGGGAACAGGCGGGGGGGCTGACGGGGGGGAAGCAGGGGGAACAGGCGGGGGGGCTGACGGGGAAGGGAAGCAGGGGGAACAGGCGGGGGGGCTGACGGAGAAGGGGAGCAGGGGGAACAGGCGGGGGGGCTGACGGGGGGGAAGCAGGGGGAACAGGCGGGGGGGCTGATGGGGAAGGGGAGCAGGGGGAACAGGCGGGGGGGCTGACGGGGGGAAGCAGGGGGAACAGGCGGGGGGGCTGACGGAGAAGGGGAGCAGGGGGAACAGGCGGGGGGGCTGACGGGGGGAAGCAGGGGGAACAGGCGGGGGGAAGCAGGGGGAACAGGCGGGGGGGCTGACGGAGAAGGGGAGCAGGGGGAACAGGCGGGGGGGCTGACGGGGAAGGGGAGCAGGGGGAACAGGCCGGGGGGGGCTGACAGGCAGGCAGCGGGGCTGACCCAGGCGCACGCTGACCCCGGGGCGCTGCCCGTCCCACACGGTCCCAGCAGGGCGCACTGGTGAGTCTGGCCCCAGGGGTGCCCCCTGTGCCGTAGTGGGGGGAACTTGCTGGTTTCTATGGGTCTGTGGTACCCCAGTGGCTGCCGCCGGTACCACGCCCAGCAGGACAGGGATGGGTCGTTATGCAAAGGGACCTCTCAACCCGGACCAGCCGCCCCCCTGGAGAGGGACAAAGGAAGGGGGATGCTGCCCGGCCGGGGGCAGGGCTGGAGGAGGGGGAGCTAGTTTCTGTCTGGGATGATGGAGGAAGCAGGCTCAGCACAGGCTGGGGGGTTTAGAAGCCAAGACCCCCCCATATCAAGGGGGCTGAGGCATCCTAGGCCTGCCCTGTAGCCTGGTGACATCTGTGCTGGGCTGTATCCTGGGGGAGCAATAAGCAACCTCTATGCTACTGGCTGGGGGAGTCTCTTCGTGCCATTTTGGGGTGCAGGGGGCGGGGGACCTCACGCCCTCCCGCGCTCTCCCTGGCTGGTGGCCATGCCCGTGCCACGTGCCTCCTGCCGTGGAAGCCAGCCAGGCAGCCCCGGCCCCGATGCCCCTGCTACTAAGAAACTGGCCTCGTTTTTCTCAATTTGTTTCCCAGCCAGAAAGCTCAAACAGCCGACTGGCTGGTTCCAAGCCAGACACCTGGCAACCCTACATGGGAGGGCTCGGGGGGAGGGCGGGCACCAGGCATGAGGGGTGCGTGTGAGGGTCCCGAGGGGGCAGAGACGTGCGGGGCCCTGGGGGCGGGGCTGACCAAAGGGGCCAGGCGTGATGTGCACCTTTGGGCAATGGGCGCCCACCCTGCTCTGGGCCAACCGATCTATTGCTGCCCCCATGCTGGGCGGGGAAGTGACCCCCCCACGAGCTGCCAGGCAGCAGCCCGGCCCAGCCCCTGCCCTCCCCCCTCCTACTCGCACCAGGCCAGCACTGTTTCTTTAGGGAGCCCAGGTAAATACCAGCTGGGAGCAGCAAGCGGGGCTTGGTCAGGCCAGGGGCGTGGATGGGCCAGGAGTGTGGCAGTGCCAGCTGGGAGCAGCAAGAGGGGCTTGGTCAGGCCAGGGGCGTGGATGGGGCCAGGAGTGTGGCAGTGCCAGCTGGGAGCAGCAAGAGGGGCTTGGTCAGGCCAGGGGTGTGGATGGGGCCAGGAGTGTGGCAGTGCCAGCTGGGAGCAGCAAGCGGGGCTTGGTCAGGCCAGGAGTGTGGATGGGCCCAGGGGTGTGGCAGTGCCAGCTGGGAGCAGCAAGAGGGGCTTGGTCAGGCCAGGGGCGTGGATGGGGTCAGGAGTGTGGCAGTGCCAGCTGGGAGCAGCAAGCGGGGCTTGCTCAGGCCAGGGGCGTGGATGGGCCAGGAGTGTGGCAGTGCCAGCTGGGAGCAGCAAGCGGGGCTTGGTCAGGCCAGGGGTGTGGATGGGCCCAGGGGTGTGGCAGTGCCAGCTGGGAGCAGCAAGCGGGGCTTGGTCAGGCCAGGAGTGTGGATGGGCCCAGGGGTGTGGCAGTGCCAGCTGGGAGCAGCAAGAGGGGCTTGGTCAGGCCAGGAGTGTGGATGGGCCCAGGGGTGTGGCAGTGCCAGCTGGGAGCAGCAAGCGGGGCTTGGTCAGGCCAGGGGCGTGGATGGGCCAGGAGTGTGGCAGTGCCAGCTGGGAGCAGCAAGCGGGGCTTGGTCAGGCCAGGGGCGTGGATGGGCCAGGAGTGTGGCAGTGCCAGCTGGGAGCAGCAAGCGGGGCTTGGTCAGGCCAGGGGCGTGGATGGGCCAGGAGTGTGGCAGTGCCAGCTGGGAGCAGCAAGCGGGGCTTGGTCAGGCCAGGGGTGTGGATGGGCCAGGAGTGTGGCAGTGCCAGCTGGGAGCAGCAAGCGGGGCTTGGTCAGGCCAGGAGTGTGGATGGGCCCACGGGTGTGGCAGTGCCAGCTGGGAGCAGCAAGAGGGGCTTGGTCAGGCCAGGAGTGTGGATGGGCCAGGAGTGTGGCAGTGCCAGCTGGGAGCAGCAAGAGGGGCTTGGTCAGGCCAGGGGTGTGGATGGGCCAGGAGTGTGGCAGTGCCAGCTGGGAGCAGCAAGCGGGGCTTGGTCAGGCCAGGGGCGTGGATGGGCCCAGGGGTGTGGCAGTGCCAGCTGGGAGCAGCAAGCGGGGCTTGGTCAGGCCAGGGGCGTGGATGGGCCCAGGGGTGTGGCAGTGCCAGCTGGGAGCAGCAAGCGGGGCTTAGTCAGGCCAGGAGTGTGGATGGGCCAGGAGTGTGGCAGTGCCAGCTGGGAGCAGCAAGAGGGGCTTGGTCAGGCCAGGGGTGTGGATGGGCCAGGAGTGTGGCAGTGCCAGGTGGGAGCAGCAAGCGGGGCTTAGTCAGGCCAGGGGCGTGGATGGGCCAGGAGTGTGGCAGTGCCAGCTGGGAGCAGCAAGAGGGGCTTGGTCAGGCCAGGGGTGTGGATGGGCCAGGAGTGTGGCAGTGCCAGGTGGGAGCAGCAAGCGGGGCTTGGTCAGGCCAGGGGCGTGGATGGGCCCAGGAGTGTGGCAGTGCCAGCTGGGAGCAGCAAGAGGGGCTTGGTCAGGCCAGGGGCGTGGATGGGCCCAGGAGTGTGGCAGTGCCAGCTGGGAGCAGCAAGAGGGGCTTGGTCAGGCCAGGGGCGTGGATGGGCCAGGAGTGTGGCAGTGCCAGCTGGGAGCAGCAAGCGGGGCTTGGTCAGGCCAGGGGCGTGGATGGGCCCAGGGGTGTGGCAGTGCCAGCTGGGAGCAGCAAGCGGGTCTTGGTCAGACCAGGGGTGTGGATGGGCCCAGGAGTGTGGCAGTGCCAGCTGGGAGCAGCAAGAGGGGCTTGGTCAGGCCAGGGGCGTGGATGGGCCCAGGAGTGTGGCAGTGCCAGCTGGGAGCAGCAAGCGGGGCTTGGTCAGGCCAGGGGCGTGGATGGGCCCAGGAGTGTGGCAGTGCCAGCTGAGAGCAGCAAGCGGGGCTTGGTCAGACCAGGGGTGTGGATGGGCCAGGAGTGTGGCAGTGCCAGCTGGGAGCAGCAAGCGGGGCTTGGTCAGGCCAGGGGCGTGGATGGGCCAGGAGTGTGGCAGTGCCAGCTGGGAGCAGCAAGCGGGTCTTGGTCAGGCCAGGGGCGTGGATGGGCCCAGGGGTGTGGCAGTGCCAGCTGGGAGCAGCAAGCGGGGCTTAGTCAGGCCAGGGGTGTGGATGGGCCAGGAGTGTGGCAGTGCCAGCTGGGAGCAGCAAGAGGGGCTTGGTCAGGCCAGGGGCGTGGATGGGCCAGGAGTGTGGCAGTGCCAGCTGGGAGCAGCAAGCGGGGCTTGGTCAGACCAGGGGCGTGGATGGGCCCAGGGGTGTGGCAGTGCCAGCTGGGAGCAGCAAGCGGGGCTTGGTCAGACCAGGGGCGTGGATGGGCCCAGGGGTGTGGCAGTGCCAGCTGGGAGCAGCAAGTGGGGCTTGCTCAGGCCAGGGGCGTGGATGGGCCCAGGGGTGTAGCAGTTCCAGCTGCAGCCCTGCACTGCTGAGTTACTGCTGCCTCCTTCCCCGCGCCCGGGAGGCAGCTCGCCAGGTGAGCCTGCACCGCCCCGTCTTCAGGTAATACTGGCACAGATTGGTCCCTACCGCAGAGCATGGCTCCCCCATTATTTACCCTGGGGCCAGAGGGGTGCCCCGGCCCTGGGGGCTAATGGGAACAGTGACTGCCGCAGCCTGAGAAGCTATTCGTGGTTAGCAGGAGTGGCTGCGAGTTGCTCAGCCCTGGGAGGGAGCGGCTGCATCTAGACTGGCAAGATTTTGCACAAAAACTTGCCAGCTGTCTACACTGGCCACCTGAGTTTGCGCAAGAGCCCTGACTCCGTAATGTCCAAAGGAGTGCTGCTCACGCAACGCTGTCCTGCTGCCGCTCGGAGAGAGCCGCCTGCGCAGGGACACTTGCTCGAGAGGCCTGTGCAGACAGGGAAGAACCGTTTTGCGCAAAAAAGCCCCGATGGCTAACATGGCGACCAGGCCTTTCTTGCGCAAAACCGCGTCTAGAGCGGCCACGGGCGCTTTGCGCAAAAGCATCCTGCCGATCTAGACGCGCCTTTGCGGAAAAGTGTTAGATGCAGCCCGTGCGCCGGCCAGAGGAGCAGCCCTCTGGGCTGGGGTCAGGGCCAGGCACCGCTGGTTACAGGGAGAGGACAGAGCGGGGCAGTAGGTAGGGGTGCAGGGCCAGAAGGCGGCTGGCTCGCCTGCCCCCCGGCGTGGCCGGAGCACTAGTTAGCAAAGGTGCTCTTCCCGGCGGCTATGATGCTCTTGGCACTGATCCCAAAGAGTCCAGGAGCTCAGCTGGCTTGCCACTCCGCGGCACCGCTGAGACAGCCAGGCTCTGGAGCACCACGCCAGGGTCCCCGGACACTGCTGCGGCCACCGCTCCCCCAATCCCACTAGAGAGAGAGGAGGAGTGAGCCACATGGCTCCCGGTGCAGTCGCCCACCTCACCCAGGGCTCTCTTCCAGCTCTGCCACTCAGGAGATCCCTTCCAGTCCTGGCTTCCCTCGAAACCCTCCCTCCAGCAGCTGGAAGTCAGCCCTTGGTCAGTTCACCCTCCTCTGGCTACACAAGGCAGGCCTCTGAGGAGTGAACTTCCCTGCTCAGTCCCCAGCCCCCAGGCAGTGTCTAGCAGCCTGCCCCTTACCCTCTCTGGAATGACCCTCCACAGTGACGATGCGCCCACCAGTAGCTCGGGCACTAGCGATTATGGTGGCTGCATCCAAGGGCTTGATGGTGAAGGTGAAGGGGTCGATGACACGGATGCGGGTGCCTGGAAGGGACAGAGGGTCAGAGGAGGAGAGGCAGGGGAGCGAGCTCAGCTCCCCCGCCGCCGGGTTACCTTGCTTGGCAAGCTCGTCAGCAGCAGCCAGGGCCTCGTGCAGCGTCACCCCAGCTCCGATCACCGTGGCCCTGTCGGCGTCGCTCTTCCGCACCACCTGGAGAAAAGCCACAGAGGGAGGCCAGGCCAGGCCCAGCACGGCGGGCAGGCAGGCCTGCCCTGCCCTCAACTCTGGTTTAGCAGGCAGCTTCACCTGAGTGTTTCTGGCATCTCCTGGTGTCTGCCCCAGCCTGCAGCCAGTCCCTCGGGAGGGGGGACTCCCCCCCCAATTCCACTGACGCACCAGTGCTCCCCTGTTCCTCTCCAGAGCAAATCCAGCCCAGCCAGCTCCCTGGGGCAGGCCGGCCCGGAGCACCAGTCGCCCATGGCATCTGCCAGCACTTGCCTCAGCTCACCTGGGCAAACTGCTACCCCAAAGGGCAGCCAAGCTGGGATGGCTCCCAGCCGTGGCCCCTTCTGCCCAGTGTGACGGCGCGTGGGGGTCCCCGACCCTGCCCCCGTCCGCAGGCAGTCGCGCCGCGCAGGCGGCCGGTGGGACAGGAGGGTTACGGTTCCCAGGGACACGGTGTCGTACAGGAGCGACGTGAGCACAGGCACCGAGAGCAGGCGGCTTCACCCCTTCCTTGGTCTAAAACCTCCTCACAGCCTCCCCCCACAGCCACTGCTCACTCGCCCCAGGCAGCCCTGCCTCCTCCTTCCAGGCCCACGGTGCTACTGGACAGGAGAGACTGACCATACTTCCCCAGTGACTCACACCCAGCCGCCCCCCCATGCAGCTAGTGCTGCAGGGCCTGGGAAACTGAGGCGCACGCACACAGCGCGTCACTACAGGACAGTAGGATCACATAGCACCCATAAGACAAACAGCCAATTGCAGAAAGAGACAGCCCCCCCCACTACGTCACACCCCCCACCCAAACGGGAGGGCTTCAAGTCCTTCCTACGGGCAGCCCTTCTCCCCATCATGGGACCCCTTTCCACGTCCCGGCCTGCACTGCCTGCTTGCCAGGCCTTGGGGTTTCTCTGCATGCAATAGCCCCACCAGCCACAGCTCTTGTTCTGCCTTGGGAGCAGGCTGGGCCCAGTCTATGCCGAACCCAGTACGGCCAGCCGAGGCGCTCGGGCACTTCTCAGGTCACTGGCAGTGTCTGCTGGACAGCCCAGCCAGGGAGCTCGGGGAGACAGCCATGCAGCAGGCCCAGGAGCCGAGGCCTGACGTGGGGAGCACACACCACTCTGGCCCGGGATCCCGGCCCGTTCACCCTCCTGTGCCAAGAGCCACTTCGCACTCCCGCCCTACCAGGAACAGCGTGCCAGGGCCCTTCGCCACCGCCTGCTGGGTGCCTAGTGCCTCAGTTTCTCTTCCTGCTCCACCACTAGCCTCGTCTCGCACCAGCTCCCTCTGCCCTTGGCCTTTTGCCTTGAGGCATTTGGGAGGTGCCATCCTGCAGCCATGGAGCTGGCTTGGGCAGCTCTGTGGTACCGTCTCCGAGCTGCCGGGCAGAGCCATAGGACTGCCCCCCTCACTGGGCCGCCCACTCCCCTGCTTTCTCCCAGCAGTGGATGGGGCCCGTTATAATGGGCAGCCCCGTCCTAAAAGAGCCTCCAAATCCAGACAGGGCAAGAGGAGAAACTGAGGCACAGCACGGCTGCCATTTGCCATGGGTCCCCCAGGTGAGCGTGGCTTGCTTCCCCCCCGCACAGAGACTCCTCCTCGCCCCACACCTTGGCCTGGCCAATTTCAAACTTCTCCTCTGGTGGGTAGATGCCCGGGGTCTCTGGGCTGGATGAAGCAGATGCCCTGGGGAGCAGAGGCAGACACGGCGAGTCGCAGGCGGGCTTAGAGCTGCCCCTGCCAGCCACGAGGCACAGGTGGGGCTCTGGGATCCCGCGCACGGCCTGGACCCTGGGCTCACCCTGCAACAGCCACCCCACCTAACACATGCAGCGCCTGTGGTGTAGCGGGGGGGTCTGCTCTGGGCCCCCGCTGGGATGGGAGACTCTCGACTCTCCCACCAGTGGATTAACCAGACACCCCGGCGCAGCGTCCCCGAGAGACAAAGGGCGGGAGACCAGCACTGGCTGAGGGGCAGTTTCTGGCTGGTATCATGGGGAAGCAGCCTAGGGAAGGGGCTGGGATTTAGGGGCCCAGGCTCCCCCATCTCAGGGGGGCTGAGGCATCCTAGGCCTGCCCTGGAACCGGATTGCATCTGTGCTGGGCTGTGTCCTGGAGAAGCCATAAACTCCCCCTGTTCTACCCGCTGGGGGAGTGTGTCCGTGCCACCAGGGGGTGCAGGAGGCGGGGACCCCGACGCGCCGCCCCCCAGAATTCCCAGCTTCAAGGAGATTGCAGGGCCCAGGATTCCTGCTCCCAGCCTAACCCAGGAGACGGCCCCCCCCAGCCAGAGCCAGCGAGAGAACCCACAAGTCCCTGCTCCCTTGGGGTCAGGGGCGCAAGCGCAGCCGAGGACAGGGCACCCCCCCCCCTTCCGAGGCAGCCCCTAACCTGGGTGTTGGCTGCCAGGCAGACGGCGTCACTGGGGTAGAAGACGGTGCAGCCAGGAACGGCTCGGAACATGGCGATGTCCTCCAGGGCCATCTGCGAGGGGCCGTCCTCTCCTGGGGGGCCGGGGCGAGAGGGGCCAGGCTAGAGAGCAGGCCCCCCCGCCCGCGTCCTGCACCAGGCAGCCTCCAGGGGCCACAGCCCTGCCACCCGCAGGCGATGGGGCCACCGTGCCAGGGTCCGTGGGGAAGCCACAGGGCAAAACATCCTAGAGGAGTGGCCCCGTGAATCCCAGCGAGCTCTAACCACCGCCCGGAGCCAGAACCAGCAGGGGGCTGGCAGCCTGGGTCCAGGGAAGTCTGGAGGTGTGCCTAACGCAGTGAATACAAGCAGAGAGAGGGGAAGTTTAGAAGATAGGATACACAAAGAACAAGTTAAAAATCACTTAGGAAAGTTAGATGTCAGCAAGTCACCAGCTCCTGATGAAATGCATCCCAGGATACTCAAGGAGCTGATAGAGGAGCTATCTGAGCCTTTAGCTATGATCTTTGAAAAATCATGGCAGGCAGGGGAGATTCCAGAAGACTGGAAAAGGGCAAATATTGTGCCCATCTATAAAAAGGGGAATAAGAACAACCCAGGAAACTACAGACCGGTCAGTTTAACGTCTGTCCCAGGGAAGATAATGGAGCAGGTAATTAAGGAAATCATATGCAAACACTTGGAAGGTAATAAAGTGATAGGGAATAGCCAGCATGGGTTTGTGAAGAACAAGTCATGCCAAACTAATCTGATAGCTTTCTTTGATAGGATAACGAGCCTTGTGGATAAGGGAGAAGCGGTGGATGTCATATACCTAGACTTTAGTAAGGCATTTGATACGGTCTCGCATGATATTCTTATTGATAAACTAGGCAAATATAACTTAGATAGGGCCACGATAAGGTGGGTGCATAATTGGCTGGATAACCGTAGTCAGAGAGTTGTTGTTAACGGTTCTAAATCCTGCTGGAAAGGGATAACACGTGGAGTTCCGCAAGGGTCTGTTTTGGGACCCGTACTGTTCAATATCTTCATCAATGATGTAGATATTGGGATAGAGAGTACGCTTATTAAGTTTGCAGATGATACCAAACTGGGTGGGGTTGCAACTTCTTTGGAGGATAGGGACATAATTCAAAATGACCTTAGCAAGTTAGAGAAATGGTCAGAGGTAAACAGGATGAGGTGTAATAAAGAGAAATGCAAAGTGCTCCACTTAGGAAGGAACAATCAGTTCCATACATACAAGATGGGAAGCGACTGTCTAGGAAGGAGCATGGCAGAAAGGGATCTAGGGGTCATAGTGGACCACAAGTTGAATATGAGTCAACAGTGTGATGCTGTTGCAAAAAAAGCAAATATGATTCTAGGTTGTATCAACAGGTGTGTTGTAAGCAAAACTCGTGAAGTCATTCTGCCGCTCTACTCTGCACTAGTTAGGCCTCAGCTGGAGTACTGTGTCCAGTTCTGGGCGCCACATTTCAAGAAAGATGTGGAGAAATTGGAAAGGGTCCAGAGAAGAGCGACAAGAATGATTAAAGGTTTAGAGAACATGGCCTATGAAGCCAGGCTTCATGAACTGGGCTTGTTTAGTTTGGAAAAAAGAAGATTAAGGGGGGACATGATAGCGGTTTTCAAATATCTAAAAGGGTGTCACAAGGAGGAAGGAGAAAATTTGTTCCTCTTGGTTTCTGAGGACAGGACAAGGAGTAATGGGCTTAAAGTGCAGCAGGGGAGGTTTAGATTGGACATTAGGAAAAAATTCCTAACTGTCAGGGTGGTCAAATATTGGAATAAATTGCCCAGGGAGGTGGTGGAATCTCCCTCTCTGGAGATATTTAAGAACAGGTTGGATAGACATCTGTCAGGGATGGTGTAGACGGAGCTTGGTCCTGCCTTGAGGGCGGGAGGCTGGACTCGATGACCTCTTGAGGTCCCTTCCAGTCCTATGATTCTATGACTCCTGGCAGAGTCCTCAGGGCCCCATCCCAGTGGACACGGGGTCCAGCCAGGGCAAAGGTGGGGAACAGGTCCCGATCCCTGCCTCAGCGGCTGAATTCTAGGCTGAGGTGCAGGCAGACCCCTCCTTGCAGAGGCTGAGGGACCAGGCTGGCCTCCGTGCAGCTCAGCCCCGGGGGAGAGGTGGCCAGGAGAGATTCCTGCGGGAGCGTGGGCTCCTGTTCCGGGAATGGCTTCCCCCCAGGAAGGTGAGGGCATGGGGGGTCCAGCGGCAGCTGGTCGTCCCCCGAAAGTATCGCCTCAAGCTGCTGTATTTGGCCCATGACGTCCCCGTTGGGGGCCACCGGGGGATCCGGAGCACCCGGCTGAGGCTGCTCCAGCACTTCTACTGGCCGGGAATCTTTACAGCCGTGCAGCGGTACTGCCGGTCCTGTGACTCCTGCCAGAGGGGCGGGAAGGCCCAAGACAGTAGGAAAGCGGCTTGGGGGTCTCTACCCCAGATAGAGGACCCTCTGGGCTTGCTGAGAGAGTTATGGGAGGGGAAGACCTCCCTGGATGGAGCTTCGGGGGTGGAAGCCGCCCTGGCTGTCCAGAGAAGGCTCACTGGGCTCATGGCCCCGGCCCGAGGGACCCTGGCCAGAGATCAAGGCCAGCGGAAGGGTGGGTGTGACCCCCGAGGACAGGCCTGTGCCAGTCCCCCCGGAGTGGGGCGGCGAGTGGACAGAGGGAAGCCAATTCATGTGGGGCCTCGCCACGGCCGGCCTGAGTCAAGGGGAGCACCCATGTCCCCAGGGCGGGTTCCCACGCAGAGGAGCCGAACTTCCCTAGGTCACGAGCGGAGTGACCCTGCTCAGTTCGCTCTCGGAGGGGGGAGAACTGTGACGTAGTGGGGGTACTTGCTGGTTTCTATGGGTCTGTGGTAACCCCACTGGCTGCCGTGGGTACCGCGGCCCAGAAGGACAGGCCATGAGTCATTATGCAAAGAAGGTCTCAACCTATCTGACCAGTCACCCCCCATGGAGAGGGACAAAGGAAGGGGGATGCTGCCTGGGCTGGGGGCAGGGCTGGAGGAGAGTGAGTTAGTTTCTGTCTGGGAGCATGGAGAAAGCAGCCTCAGCAACAGGCTGGGGGGTTTAGAAGCAGAGACCCCCCATATCAAGGGGGGCTGAGGCATCCTAGGCCTGCCCTGTAGCCTGGTGACATCTGTGCTGTGCTGTATCCTGGAGAAGCAAGAAACTCCCTCTATTCTACTGGCTGGGGGAGTCTGTTCGTGCCATTTCGGGGGTGCAGGAGACGGGGGACCCCCAACGCGCCGTCACAGAGGCACACACAGGCCTCATACAAATGCTGCACAAAACTCCCAGTGCATCCAGTGTCTCACCCCCAGGGGCCGTGTCTGGGTGTGGGGATCCCATATAACCAGCCCTCCCCCCACCCCGCGGGAGAGAGGCTGCCCCGGCCCAGCACCCACAATGGCTGATGCCCCGATGCCCTTTGCAACCTGAGCAGACAAGGTGGCACCTTTTGCCCAAAAAGCAGGCGAAAGGCAGGAGGCAGAGCTAGGACCAGGCTGCTCTGTGTGAGGGGGAAAGGCCCTGGTTTGGGGCCCCGGGTTAGGGGGCAGGGCGCCGTCCTGGCTGCTCCTGGGGCTGGTTCTGACACGTCTGTTCTACACTGTGTCCCTGTTGCCTCAGCCCCCCTGTGCTCCCGCCGGCTGAGCCCCACACTGTCTCGGTTACCCAGAGCGGTTCCGGTCCTGCTGGGGTCAGGGTAGTGGGGGGGGGAGAGAGAAGGACTCGGCCCCAGTAGCCGTGCCAGCGTCCCTCGGCCCCCCAGCGCCCGCTAACGGGGACCAGCGCCCCAGCCCTGCGGCTGCACCCCAACGCGCCGTCGGCCTGCCCGGCTGCCGGGCACCGTTCACTCAGCCCCCAGAGCCCATCGAACGTTCTGCCCGTTTCCACGGAAGAGGCAGCAGCGAGATGCCAGTGTGGCCGGCGAGGGCACCGTGACAGGGCAGATCGTGGGCTGGTCGTGCCGGGCCCGTCTGGGGCCAGGGCTCCAGTAACGCCTGGGCGGAGGGGAGGGGCTGACGCGGAGCTGGCCAGAGGCTGGGGGCAGGGAAGGACCCGGGTCACCTGGACGCGTTGGGCCGGAGGGGTCCGAGCAGGCTCCACAGGGGACGGACAGACCCCCGGCTGCTCCGGGCCGGGCCCGACTGGCAGACAAGGCCCTGGCGTCCCGGCGGCCCAGAAGCTGAAGCTGAGGCGCCCGGCAGCAGGGCAGGCCGACGGCGCGTTGGGGCGGGGCCGCAGGGCTGGGGTGCTGGTCCCCGTTAGCGGGCGCTGGGGGGCCCCGCCGGAGCGCTGCGTCCAGGTCGGGCCCCGCTGCGGAGGGGCCGGGGGCGCAGGGACAGGGGCCCGCGGGGCGGAGGGCCGGGGGCCGGCTCGAGCGGAGGGTTCCCGAGAGCGAGGGGCTCCCCTTGCCCAGGGGGCTCGGCTCGGGATGGGGACAAGCGGGTCCCCGGGGCTGGACTCTCGGTCCCTAGAAGGTTCAAGGCCTGGCTGAGCTGGGGCCGGGCCCGGTGCCTCCTGGGGCCCTGCCCGCCCAGTGGCAGGGCAGGTGCGTGGTGGGGCAGCAGGGGGCTCTGCTCACTCTGGGGCTCGTTGGATAGCTGTCCCTCGCAAGCCCCCCAAAGTGCCCCTGGAGCAGCCAGACACCAGCCCCACCCTGATGCTCCCTCCAGAGCTGGCTGCCCAGAGGGGTCCCGCCACCCTGCCTGGAGGCGGATGTGCGCCAGGGCCAGGCGAGGCAGAGGCCAGGGTGGTGCCAGGGGGCTGCTGGGTGGCGTGGGGCCAGGAGCTGTGGGGTGAAGTGGTGGCGCTGAAAGAGGCCAGTGGCTGGCCCGGCAGGCAGCCTTTCGTCAGGCCCAGTGCGTCCCGGCGCCCCACATCCGGCACGTCTTTCCCTTCCCCAGTACCATGTGCCTGGCTCTGCCTGTCCAGTGTCTAGTGCCCCAGGTCTGGCACCGCCCTGACCGCCCCCCATCACCCAGGGGTGGGGAGGCACTGGCCCTTGTTTCCTCCCCCCAACCAGGCATGAGGCTCAGCGGGCGGGAGCACGGCAGGGACTCGGCAGCACCGGCACCAGGAACAGACAGGACAGCCCAGGCCAGGGCTCTGCCCCCCACCCAGACGCCTCATCTCCCCCTGCCTGGCCCCTCCTCCGGCCTTTGTCCTGCTTCCCTGGGTACAAGGTGGCACCTGGTCGCCCCCTCCCAGTCTCCGGGTGCGAAGGGCCTCGGACAGTGTGTGTGGAGGGGGAGGCCGCCCCAAAATCCCCATCCAGGGATTGGTGCAGTGCCCAGGGAAACTGAGGCACGCATGAGGTCACTGCAGGACAGCAGCTGTGCCATGCGACATAAGGCTAATACGATCTCCACTTCGTCACACCCTGTGCCCAGGACTGTCCTGCCTCATTCCCCTCGGTGCCCCACTTCCAGCATGGCCCCCCATGTGCTGAGCTGCGTTCTTGCCCACTGGGTTCCTGCCGCCCTGCAATCCAGTCAGCAGCGCGAGAGGGCTCTGGCGGGTGGGGCCAGGAGGCACCTCAGGGCCTGGCACTGAGCTGCAGGGCCCCCCCAGGCACCGGCTGGCACTGAGCTGCACGGCCCCCCCCCAGGCACCGGCTGGCACTGAGCTGCAGGGCCCCCCAGGCACCGGCTGGCACTGAGCTGCAGGGCCCCCCAGGCACCGGCTGGCACTGAGCTGCAGGGCCCCCCAGGCACCGGCTGGCACTGAGCTGCAGGGCCCCCCAGGCACCGGCTGGAACTGAGCTGCACGGCCACCCCCAGGCACCGGCTGGCACTGAGCTGCACGGCCCCCCAGGCACCGGCTGGCACTGAGCTGCAGGGCCCCCCAGGCACCGGCTGGCACTGAGCTGCACGGCCCCCCCAGGCACCGGCTGGCACTGAGCTGCAGGGCCCCCCCCAGGCACCGGCTGGCACTGAGCTGCAGGGCCCCCCAGGCACCGGCTGGCACTGAGCTGCAGGGCCCCCCAGGCACCGGCTGGCACTGAGCTGCAGGGCCCCCCAGGCACCGGCTGGCACTGAGCTGCACGGCCCCCCAGGCACCGGCTGGCACTGAGCTGCAGGGCCCCCCAGGCACCGGCTGGCACTGAGCTGCAGGGCCCCCCCCAGGCACCGGCTGGCACTGAGCTGCAGGGCCCCCCAGGCACCGGCTGGCACTGAGCTGCAGGGCCCCCCAGGCACCGGCTGGCACTGAGCTGCACGGCCCCCCCCAGGCACCGGCTGGCACTGAGCTGCAGGGCCCCCCAGGCACCGGCTGGCACTGAGCTGCAGGGCCCCCCAGGCACCGGCTGGCACTGAGCTGCACGGCCCCCCAGGCACCGGCTGGCACTGAGCTGCAGGGCCCCCCAGGCACCGGCAGCTGGAGAAGCGGGTGAATGCCCCAGTGCAGCTAAAAGTGGCAGAGGTGGGCACGCTGCACCACACCGTGGCCTGTGTAGGGGAGAGGATGATCTGTAGCACCCAGGAGAGAGCCTGGGACGTGTGGGGAAGGGTCGTGTGGCTAGGGGGCTGGGCACTGGAGGGTGTGTGGGAAAGGACCAGGCACTAGTGGGGTCCAGGAAGCAGGTGGGGACATGGCTAGGGGGCCAGGCATGGTGGGGGGATGTGTGGGGAAGGGCCAGGCACCAGGGAATGGGGACATGTGTGTCACGTAACTGGATTTTAAGGGGAGCAGCCAGATGACTGATGCACCCCTGGGGGGGGGGGTAACTTGCCCCAAAGTGTATACAAAGGGGGCCGTGTGAGGTTGTGTTGTGCGGATTCTGTGTGTGCTACTCATGTAACGGCAGGACGTCTGTATGTGGCGTTATGAACATGGACTCTGTGTGTGCTACCCATGTAAAGGCAGGACGTCTGTATGTGGCGTTATGAACATGGACTCTGTGTGTGCTACTCATGTAACGGCAGGACTTCTGTATGTGGCGTTATGAACATGGACTCTGTGTGTGCTACTCATGTAACGGCAGGACGTCTGTATGTGGCGTTATGAACATGGCCTCTGTGTGTGCTACTCATGTAACAGCAGGACGTCTGTATGTGGCGTTATGAACATGGACTCTGTGTGTGCTACTCATGTAACGGCATGACGTCTGTATGTGGCGTTATGAACATGGACTCTGTGTGTGCTACTCATGTAACGGCAGGACGTCTGTATGTGGCGTTATGAACATGGCCTCCGTGTGTGCTACTCATGTAACGGCAGGACGTCTGTATGTGGCGTTATGAACATGGACTCCGTGTGTGCTACTCATGTAACGGCAGGACGTCTGTATGTGGCGTTATGAACATGGCCTCTGTGTGTGCTACTCATGTAACGGCAGGACGTCTGTATGTGGCGTTATGAACATGGACTCTGTGTGTGCTACTCATGTAACGGCAGGACGTCTGTATGTGGCGTTATGAACATGGCCTCTGTGTGTGCTACTCATGTAACGGCAGGACGTCTGTATGTGGCGTTATGAACATGGACTCTGTGTGTGCTACTCATGTAACGGCAGGACGTCTGTATGTGGCGTTATGAACATGGCCTCTGTGTGTGCTACTCATGTAACGGCAGGACGTCTGTATGTGGCGTTATGAACATGGCCTCTGTGTGTGCTACTCATGTAACGGCAGGACCTCTGTATGTGGCGTTATGAACATGGCCTCTGTGTGTGCTACTCATGTAACGGCAGGACGTCTGTATGTGGCGTTATGAACATGGCCTCTGTGTGTGCTACTCATGTAACGGCAGGACGTCTGTATGTGGCGTTATGAACATGGACTCTGTGTGTGCTACTCATGTAACGGCAGGACGTCTGTATGTGGCGTTATGAACATGGACTCTGTGTGTGCTACCCATGTAACGGCAGGACGTCCGTATGTGGCGTTATGAACATGGACTCTGTGTGTGCTACTCATGTAACGGCAGGACGTCCGTATGTGGCGTTATGAACATGGACTCTGTGTGTGCTACCCATGTAACGGCAGGACGTCCGTATGTGGCGTTATGAACATGGCCTCTGTGTGTGCTACCCATGTAACGGCAGGACGTCTGTATGTGGCGTTATGAACATGGACTCTGTGTGTGCTACCCATGTAACGGCAGGACGTCTGTATGTGGCGTTATGAACATGGCCTCTGTGTGTGCTACCCATGTAACGGCAGGACGTCTGTATGTGGCGTTATGAACATGGCCTCTGTGTGTGCTACCCATGTAACGGCAGGACGTCCGTATGTGGCGTTATGAACATGGCCTCTGTGTGTGCTACCCATGTAACGGCAGGACGTCTGTATGTGGCGTTATGAACATGGCCTCTGTGTGTGCTACTCATGTAACGGCAGGACGTCTGTATGTGGCGTTATGAACATGGCCTCTGTGTGTGCTACCCATGTAGCGGCAGGACGTGTGTATGTGGCGTTATGAACATGGCCTCTGTGTGTGCTACTCATGTAACGGCAGGACGTCCGTATGTGGCGTTATGAACATGGCCTCTGTGTGTGCTACTCATGTAACGGCAGGACGTGTGTATGTGGCGTTATGAACATGGCCTCTGTGTGTGCTACCCATGTAACGGCAGGACGTGTGTATGTGGCGTTATGAACATGGCCTCTGTGTGTGCTACCCATGTAACGGCAGGACGTGTGTATGTGGCGTTATGAACATGGCCTCTGTGTGGGTGCTGGACAGTTCTCTGTCTGCGGCTGCGCAATGGGCAAGGAAAGCTCAGCCAGTGGCTATGCTAATTATCGAGGAGACGATGAATCTCTCGGGGCCCGTGCACACCTCAGGAATATGCCTGGGTTGCTAGCGTGGGACGCAGGGATAGGTCGTTGGACCAGGTGACCTGCTCTGGCCAGGAGGGTGCCAGGAGAGGGATACAAGTGCCATGTGGCACCCTCCAGCCAATCTTCAGCTCAGCTCTTGACCCCAGACGCAGCCTTGCAGGGAACCACGAGCCGGAAAGAACCGTGGACCCATCCTGACATAGGATGCGCCCCAGAGACTTGCAAGCCAGCAGCTGTAACGTCTCTGCTAGAGCCTGCATCGAGAACTGGGAGAGTCGATGCAGGTAAGGTATTCTCCTTAACCTCACTCTCATACTTTTCTTCCTCGCAGTAATAAGCCGTGAGACGGCAGATGCCAGAGGCCTGGCTCCGCGCACTTTGTGGGAAGATCCAGAGTGTATTTGACCTGGGACCGGGGGCTGGTTTCGTGGGACCGGAGGAACCTGTTCGGGTAGGCGAGATTGGGGTCTAGAACCCCTCACCCGTGTGCTGGGCCCGGGGCTGACTGGGGCTCGGATAGAGCCGGAGTGTCTGAGGGGTTCTGGCCAGCCAGATCAGCAGCTGAAGCGCTTAGCTGTGGCGGGTGCATGGCGGGGCAGCGCCGGGGAGCAGGCGTTAGCCGTGGCAGGTGCGTGGCGGGGCAGTGCCGGGGAGCAGGAGTTAGCCGTGGCGGGTGCGTGGCGGGGCAGCGCCGGGGAGCAGGAGTTAGCCGTGGCGGGTGCGTGGCGGGGCAGTGCCGGGGAGCAGGAGTTAGCCGTGGCGGGTGCGTGGCGGGGCAGCGCCGGGGAGCAGGCGTTAGCCGTGGCGGGTGCGTGGCGGGGCGGCGCCAGGGAGCAGGCGTTAGCCATGGCGGGTGCATGGCGGGGCAGTGCTGGGGAGCAGGAGTTAGCCGTGGTGGGTGCGTGGCGGGGCAGCGCCGGGGAGCAGGCGTTAGCCGTGGCGGGTGCATGGCGGGGCAGCGCCGGGGAGCAGGAGTTAGCCGTGGCGGGTGCGTGGCGGGCAGCGCCAGGGAGGAGGCGTTAGCCGTGGCGGGTGCGTGGCAGGGCAGCGCAGGGGAGCAGGCGTTAGCCGTGGCGGCTGTGTGGCGGGGCAGCGCAGGGGAGCAGGCGTTAGCCGTGGCGGGTGCGTGGCAGCGCCAGGGAGCAGGAGTTAGCCGTGGCGGGTGCGTGGCAGGGCAGCGCAGGGGAGCAGGCGTTAGCCGTGGCGGGTGCGTGGCAGCGCCAGGGAGCAGGAGTTAGCCGTGGCGGGTGCGTGGCAGGGCAGCGCAGGGGAGCAGGCGTTAGCCGTGGCGGGTGTGTGGCAGCGCCAGGGAGCAGGAGTTAGCCGTGGCGGGTGCGTGGCAGCGCCACGGAGCAGGAGTTAGCCATGGCGGGTGCGTGGCAGGGCAGCGCCGGGGAGCAGGAGTTAGCCGTGGCGGGTGCGTGGCAGGGCAGCGCAGGGGAGCAGGCGTTAGCCGTGGAGGCTTTGTGGCGGGGCAGTGCCGGGGAGCAGGAGTTAGCCGTGGCGGGTGCGTGGCAGGGCAGCGCAGGGGAGCAGGCGTTAGCCGTGGCGGGTGCGTGGCAGCGCCAGGGAGCAGGAGTTAGCCGTGGCGGGTGTGTGGCAGCGCCAGGGAGCAGGAGTTAGCCATGGCGGGTGCGTGGCAGGGCAGCGCCGGGGAGCAGGAGTTAGCCGTGGCGGCTGTGTGGCGGGGCGGTGCTGGGGAGCAGAGGTTAGCCATGGCAGATGCGTGGTGGGGTGGTGCCGGGCAGCAGGCGTTAGCTATGGCCATGCCAAACTCAGCTTCCCATGTGCTGTGAAAGAAGCAACCCCCGAGTCCCAGCTGCGGCCCCCGCAAAGCCTGGCCCCTTGTGGGCTCCCTGGAGGAAGCTGGCGAGCTGGTACAGAAGTTACAAACCTTTATTAGCTATGGTACAGGCCGTCCCGGCGCTGGCCCCGGTGCCCCAGAGGGGTGACGCCGGCTGGCCGTGTCCTCTGCTCTATGCTGCGTTCCCAGCTAGGCTCGTTATCAAACACTATTTACAGGGGGCCAGCTTGGGGGGTGGAATATGAGAGGGGATGATTCTCCATCGCTCCACTCAGGCACAGCCACCTCTGGGGCGCAGCAGTTTCACCCCACACTCCTGGCCTTACTGAGATGCAGCCACCTGTGGGCTGGAGCCAGACACGGGCTCCGGTGCCCTTTCCAGGAGTGACGCCTTGCGCCCAGGGGTGGCCCGTGAGCCTAGGCAAGCTAGGCAGCTGCCTAGGGTGCCACTGGCCCAGGCGCCTGATGACGACGTCACGGCCACTGACAGCCGAGCAGGCAGGGGTGCCGATTGCACTGCCCTGCCTAGGGCGCCAGCTGCTGCAGCCGGCCTCGGGCCGCTCCTGCTCGCGCCAGGGGTGGAGTGACACAGAATCATGGTGGGAGATGGGGCCATCGCTTTTGTGGCGCAGTGGGGGCTGTCTGCTCTGTAACCCGGTGCCCCCCCACCCCCCGCTGGGATGGGAGATTCTCACTGACTCTCCCAAATGTGGATTAACCCAGACACCCAGGCTCAGCATCCCTGGAGAGACAAAGGGGAGAGGGCGGAGACCAGCACCTGGCTGGGGGGCAGGGCCTGGGAGGGGAAGCAGGAGGAGAAGACTAGAGGGGGGCTAGATTTGGAGGGGCCTGGTCTCCCCCCATCTCAAGGGGGGGCTGAGGCCTCCTAGCCCTGGTTCCTGTGACCGGGTTGCATCTATGCTGGGCTGTACCCTGGAGAAGCGATAAACTCCCTCAATTCTACTGGCAGGCGGAGTCTGTTCTGCCATTACGGGGTGCAGGGGCGGGGAGACCTCAACACGCCGTCACAGCTTTACAAAAGCTAAACTCTCCTGGCCCCTGCTGGATGGAAAGGGGCCTCCTTCCCCGTGTGGGGCGGAGCCAGCCATTGGTGGGGCGGAGTCTCCCGAGGAGACATGGCAAACTGACAGTACTTCATATGCTCAAGAGGGATCCATACTGTGTGGGAGGCGGGGGGGAGGAGGGGCAGTCCTGTCCGGCTGTCCATCCAGCTTTCCGTCCGCGGGGGTCCCGCCTATGCCGGTGACACAGAGGAGTTGGAGACGGAGGAGACCTCAGTGCGGGAGGTGGAAGAGAGCTCCGAGCCGTCGTCCACCTTCTTGCCAAACAGCTGCATGATGCAGTTACGGAACTGGGGGGCAGAGGTGGAGTGAGAGGGGGCAGGGCACCGGGGAGCCCTGCAGAGCTGCTTTAGTAATGAGCCGTCTGTTCATCCATCCACCTGTCTGTCCACCCACCCATCTGTCCATCCATCCTTCTGTCCACACACCTGTCTGTCCACACACCCCTCTGTTCATCCATCCTTCTGTCCACCCACCTGTCTGTCCACACACCCCTCTGTTCATCCATCCTTCTGTCCACCCACCTGTCTGTCCACCCACCCCTCTGTTCATCCATCCTTCTGTCCACACACCTGTCTGTCCACACACCCCTCTGTTCATCCATCCTTCTGTCCACCCACCTGTCTGTCCACCCACCCCTCTGTTCATCCATCCTTCTGTCCACCCACCTGTCTGTCCACCCACCCCTCTGTTCATCCATCCTTCTGTCCACCCACCTGTCTGTCCACCCACCCATCTGTCCATCCATCCTTCTGTCCACACACCCCTCTGTTCATCCATCCTTCTGTCCACACACCTGTCTGTCCACCCACCCCTCTGTTCATCCATCCTTCTGTCCACCCACCTGTCTGTCCACCCACCCCTCTGTTCATCCATCCTTCTGTCCACACACCTGTCTGTCCACCCACCCCTCTGTTCATCCATCCTTCTGTCCACACACCTGTCTGTCCACACACCCATCTGTTCATCCATCCTTCTGTCCACACACCTGTCTGTCCACCCACCCATCTGTTCATCCATCCTTCTGTCCACACACCTGTCTGTCCACCCACCCCTCTGTTCATCCATCCTTCTGTCCACCCACCTGTCTGTCCACCCACCCCTCTGTTCATCCATCCTTCTGTCCACCCACCTGTCTGTCCACCCATCCATCTGTTCATCCATCCTTCTGTCCACCCACCCCTCTGTTCATCCATCCTTCTGTCCACACACCTGTCTGTCCACACACCCCTCTGTTCATCCATCCTTCTGTCCACCCACTTGTCTGTCCACCCACCCATCTGTTCATCCATCCTTCTGTCCACCCACCTGTCTGTCCACCCACCCATCTGTTCATCCATCCTTCTGTCCACCCACCTGTCTGTCCACCCACCCGTCTGTTCATCCATCCTTCTGTCCACCCACCTGTCTGTCCACCCACCCATCTGTTCATCCATCCTTCTGTCCACCCACCTGTCTGTCCACCCACCCATCTGTTCATCCATCCTTCTGTCCACCCACCTGTCTGTCCACCCACCCATCTGTTCATCCATCCTTCTGTCCACCCACCTGTCTGTCCACCCACCCATCTGTTCATCCATCCTTCTGTCCACCCACCTGTCTGTCCACCCACCCATCTGTTCATCCATCCTTCTGTCCACCCACCTGTCTGTCCACCCACCCATCTGTTCATCCATCCTTCTGTCCACCCACCTGTCTGTCCACCCACCCATCTGTTCATCCATCCTTCTGTCCACCCACCTGTCTGTCCACCCACCCATCTGTTCATCCATCCTTCTGTCCACCCACCTGTCTGTCCACCCACCCATCTGTTCATCCATCCTTCTGTCCACCCACCTGTCTGTCCACCCACCCATCTGTTCATCCATCCTTCTGTCCACACACCTGTCTGTCCACCCACCCATCTGTTCATCCATCCTTCTGTCCACCCACCTGTCTGTCCATCCATCCTTCTGTCCACACACCTGTCTGTCCACCCACCCATCTGTTCATCCATCCTTCTGTCCACCCACCTGTCTGTCCACCCACCCCTCTGTTCATCCATCCTTCTGTCCACCCACCTGTCTGTCCACCCACCCATCTGTTAATCCATCCTTCCGTCCACACACCTGTCTGTCCACCCACCCATCTGTCAATCCATCCTTCCGTCCACACACCTGTCTGTCCATCCATCCTTCTGTCCACCCACCCGTCTGTTCATCCATCCCTCTGTCCACACACCTGTCTGTCCACCCACCCATCTGTTCATCCATCCTTCTGTCCACCCACCCGTCTGTTCATCCACCCTTCTGTCCACACACCTGTCTGTCCACCCACCCATCTGTTCAGCCATCCTTCCGTCCACACACCTGTCTGTCCACCCGCCCATCTGTTCATCCATCCTTCCGTCCACACTCCTGTCTGTCCACCCATCCTTTCCACCCATCCTTCTGTCCACCCACCCATCTGTTCATCCATCCTTCTGTCCACCCACCCGTCTGTTCATCCACCCTTCTGTCCACACACCTGTCTGTCCACCCACCCATCTGTTCATCCATCTTTCTGTCCACCCACCCGTCAGTCCACCCACCCATCTGTTCATCCATCTTTCTGTCCACCCACCCGTCTGTCCACCCACCCATCTGTTCATCCATCTTTCTGTCCACCCACCCGTCAGTCCACCCACCCATCTGTTCATCCATCTTTCTGTCCACCCACCCGTCTGTCCACCCACCTGTCTGTTCATCCATCCGTCTGTCCACACACCCGTCTGTCCACCCACCCGTCTGTTCATCCATCTTTCTGTCCAGCCACCCATCTGCACCTTCACCCACCCGTCTGCCCACCCACCCGTCCACTCACCCATCTGCACCTCCAGCCATCCCTTTTCTATTTCTTCATGTACCCACCCACTCATTTACTGCATCTTCATCCATCTACTGCCCCTCCACCCACCCCCTGCCCATTCCTCCCCGTCAATCCATCCGCCTGCCTCACCTTCATCCACCTGCACCCACCCCTCCTGCTCCCTTGCACACTGCTCCCCAGATACCCCATCCCTCCAGTCACTCACCTCAGCGTCCCTCCACACACCCGTCTATGGCCCGGAGAGCCCATGCAGTGTCCATTTCCCAGCATGCCCCGGGGCCTTGAGCCACTCACCTGCCTGTTCATGAAGACGTAGATGATGGGGTTGTAGATGGTGGCGCTCTTGGCGAAGTAGGCGGGCAGAGCGGCTGCCAGCGGGTGGAAGGCGTAGCCAGGGTTGGCGGCGGCGAAGCAGGCGAAGAAGGTGTAGGGGCCCCAGCAGAAGATGTAGGCGATGATCATGACCACCACCATGCGTGACACTTCCTTCTCCGCCTTCTGCGTGGACTCCGATTCCTTCTGCTGGGCCGCCACCTGCCGGCCGGGAGAGGCAGCTGGGTTAGCCTCTGGCAGGCTGGGCTGCGGGGGGCAGCAGCCGGCCCTGGGCAACTGACAGGGCACTACTCAAGGGGCCCGGCCAGGGCAGGCTCAGGGCGCTCACCGAGCGGATGGCCAGCCACACTTGCAGGTAGCAGAGCACGATGACGCTCAGGGGGATGAAGCAGCAGGTGATCATCAACACAACCATGTAGGACTGAACCCCAGGGTCTGAGCTGCCACTGAAAACATCTGGGCCACAGGAGGTCTTCAAGCCATGGGGCCAGTACCTGGAGGGCATGGAGCAGTCAGGGGGGGCACAGTCCCAGCCGCTCTTCCCCCCATAGCCCAGCTCACCCTTCTGCCCCGACCCCTTCCCACAGACCCACTCCTTCACCCCACGTGTACCATGTCAGCACTGGCACGAGAATATCTGGTGTGTTGCTTGTCAGCCCCGTGCTCCCGGCTCTCCCTGGCTCGTGCGCAGACAAGGTCTCGCTGCAGCGCCTGCCAGTGGCAGCGGGTGAACCCTCTGGTTGGAGTCTCTGCAGAATTGCTTGGGGCGAGGGAGGCCCAGATGCTCCAAAGGACAGGAGCGCCTTGGAGAACATCCATGGTGCCCGAGGCCGAATTCAATGAGCAGCATTGGCAGAAGCCCAGAGACCGGCGCTCCCAGCGTGAGACAAACCAGAGAGGAGATGGAGGCCTGACAGCAGCCACCAAAGGGGAACTGGACAGCCCGGCCATTAGCCCCTCCTTCGGATGGGTGCTTGCAGCGTGGCCCTGCGCCCCCACAGGGACTGACAGGTACCACGGGGCGCTTGCCGCTGGACTCTGGGGCCGGTCCTGCAAGCTGAGCCTCAGAGGAGCGCGCGTGTGAATTTCATGTTGGACTTTCTATAAACACGGCATGTTGCCTTGTCCCCTGAAAAGCTCCCTCCCACATGCTTCTTATGAGCAGGGCACCCTCAGGCCCCTTCCTCTCTCTCACACCCATCCCCCAACTCCGCCACATCCTCTCCCCCAGCTCGGCTGCGGCCTCGCGCCCACCTGCTCCAGCCGAAGATGGGGGGTGCCGTCCAGGCAGCGGACCACAGCCAGGAGAAGATGATGCCACCCATGGCCAGCTTCCCATCAAACTTGATGTTGCCAAAGGGCTTGCACACCACGAACCAGCGCTCCCAGGAAATGATAGCCAGCGACCACAGTGCCGTGATACCTGCAGGGCACCAGCGTCACTGGGGGCCACGGGGCGAATCCCGCTGCTGGGGGTTCTGGAGCCATGGCCGGAGAGGGGGCACGTTAGCCCGGGGGGGGGGGCCAGGGAAGAGTGGCGCCCTGTGGCTGGAGGACAAGGGGAGCAGGTTTGGCGGGGGCAGGATTTAAGCTGAGCTGGAGTTGGCTGGAGCAGAGCTCTGGTTCACGATTTCCCTTGCCTCCAGGCTCCATGGGGGTGTGTGTTGGGGCCATGGCTTCCCATGGACAGGGAGAGACGGTAGCTTCCTGAGGGGGTGGCTCCCATGGACTCAGTGGGGCCATTTTTCCCTATTGATGGGGCTGGATGATGGCTCCCTGTTGATAGACAGGGGTGTGGCTCTGGCGCCCGTGAGTGGCTCGGGACCCTGGTGCCCACGCCTGTCCATGGGCAGCTCCTGTGGGTGCTGAGGGGCTGGAGCTCTCCATGGGTGGGGCAGGTGGGCCGCTCTCACCACAGACGGAGACGGTGTAGCCCTCAATGACGCAGAGCGGGTGGCCCAGCACGAAGTAGCCGAAGATCTGGTTGATGACGCTGATGGTGCTGGCGATGAGGGTCTCGCCCAGGTCAGCGATCGCCAGGTTCACCAGGATCCAGTTCAGTGGGTGCCGCAGCTTCTTGAACTTCCAGGTGGCCACCAGCACCAGCCCATTGGTGAAGACGGAGGCGAAGACCACGAAGACCATCCAGAGGGAGACCAGGTTGTAGACCCAGCGTGGCGCGATGTGGTAGTTGGGGCCTTCGAAGGGGCCTGGAGTGCAGGATGGGGATGAGGGTGGCCCCGCTGGTCCCCTGCCCGGCACTTCTGCACTCTGGGGCCCCAGCTACGCCCCCCATGGTATCTTTTCTGCCCTGAACCCCAGCTCCTTCCCCGGTGGTACCCCAGGCCCCCACTGTGCCCCAGCTCCCCTCCCTCTGCAGTACCCCAGCCCCCCACTTCTCTCCCCAGGCCTCAGCTCCCCTCCCCCCACTTCTCCCCCATGCTCCAGCTCCCCTTCCCCATATTACCTTAGCCCCCTTGCACCCCAACTCATCTCCCCCTGGTACCCCAGCCCCCCACTTTCCCCCCATGCCCCAGCTCCCCTCCCCCTGCAGTATCCCAACTCCCCTTCCCCGGGATACCGTAGCCCCCCTGCACCCCAACTCATCTCCCCCTGGTACCCCAGCCCCCCACTTTCCCCCCATGCCCCAGCTCCCCTCCCCCTGCAGTATCCCAACTCCCCTTCCCCGGGATACCGTAGCCCCCCTGCACCTTAACTCATCTCTCCCTGGTACCCCAGCCCCCCACTTTCCCCCCATGCCCCAGCTCCCCTCCCCCTGCAGTATCCCAACTCCCCTTCCCCGGGATACCGTAGCCCCCCTGCACCTTAACTCATCTCCCCCCGGTACCCCAGCCCCCCACTTTCCCCCCATGCCCCAGCTCCCCTCCCCCTGAGTATCCCAACTCCCCTTCCCCGGGATACCGTAGCCCCCCTGCACCTTAACTCATCTCCCCCCGGTACCCCAGCCCCCCACTTTCCCCCCATGCCCCAGCTCCCCTCCCCCTGCAGTATCCCAACTCCCCTTCCCCGGGATACCGTAGCCCCCCTGCACCTTAACTCATCTCTCCCTGGTATCCCAGCCCCCCACTTTCCCCCCATGCCCCAGCTCCCCTCCCCCTGCAGTATCCCAACTCCCCTTCCCCGGGATACCGTAGCCCCCCTGCACCTTAACTCATCTCTCCCTGGTATCCCAGCCCCCCACTTTCCCCCCATGCCCCAGCTCCCCTCCCCCTGCAGTATCCCAACTCCCCTTCCCCGGGATACCGTAGCCCCCCTGCACCTTAACTCATCTCCCCCCGGTACCCCAGCCCCCCACTTTCCCCCCATGCCCCAGCTCCCCTCCCCCTGCAGTATCCCAACTCCCCTTCCCCGGGATACCGTAGCCCCCCTGCACCTTAACTCATCTCCCCCCGATACCCCAGCCCCCCACTTTCCCCCCATGCCCCAGCTCCCCTCCCCCTGCAGTATCCCAACTCCCCTTCCCCGGGATACCGTAGCCCCCCTGCACCTTAACTCATCTCCCCCCGGTACCCCAGCCCCCCACTTTCCCCCCATGCCCCAGCTCCCCTCCCCCTGCAGTATCCCAACTCCCCTTCCCCGGGATACCGTAGCCCCCCTGCACCTTAACTCATCTCCCCCTGGTACCCCAGCCCCCCACTTTCCCCCCATGCCCCAGCTCCCCTCCCCCTGCAGTATCCCAACTCCCCTTCCCCGGGATACCGTAGCCCCCCTGCACCTTAACTCATCTCCCCCCGGTACCCCAGCCCCCCACTTTCCCCCCATGCCCCAGCTCCCCTCCCCCTGCAGTATCCCAACTCCCCTTCCCCGGGATACCGTAGCCCCCTGCACCTTAACTCATCTCTCCCTGGTACCCCAGCCCCCCACTTTCCCTCCATGCCCCAGCTCCCCTCCCCCTGCAGTATCCCAACTCCCCTTCCCCGGGATACCGTAGCCCCCCTGCACCTTAACTCATCTCCCCCCGGTACCCCAGCCCCCCACTTTCCCCCCATGCCCCAGCTCCCCTCCCCCTGCAGTATCCCAACTCCCCTTCCCCAGGATACCGTAGCCCCCCTGCACCTTAACTCATCTCTCCCTGGTACCCCAGCCCCCCACTTTCCCCCCATGCCCCAGCTCCCCTCCCCCTGCAGTATCCCAACTCCCCTTCCCCGGGATACCGTAGCCCCCCTGCACCTTAACTCATCTCCCCCCGGTACCCCAGCCCCCCACTTTCCCCCCATGCCCCAGCTCCCCTCCCCCTGCAGTATCCCAACTCCCCTTCCCCGGGATACCGTAGCCCCCCTGCACCTTAACTCATCTCCCCCCGGTACCCCAGCCCCCCACTTTCCCCCCATGCCCCAGCTCCCCTCCCCCTGCAGTATCCCAACTCCCCTTCCCCGGGATACCGTAGCCCCCCTGCACCTTAACTCATCTCTCCCTGGTACCCCAGCCCCCCACTTTCCCCCCATGCCCCAGCTCCCCTCCCCCTGCAGTATCCCAACTCCCCTTCCCCGGGATACCGTAGCCCCCCTGCACCTTAACTCATCTCCCCCCGGTACCCCAGCCCCCCACTTTCCCCCCATGCCCCAGCTCCCCTCCCCCTGCAGTATCCCAACTCCCCTTCCCCGGGATACCGTAGCCCCCCTGCACCTTAACTCATCTCCCCCCGGTACCCCAGCCCCCCACTTTCCCCCCATGCCCCAGCTCCCCTCCCCCTGAGTATCCCAACTCCCCTTCCCCGGGATACCGTAGCCCCCCTGCACCTTAACTCATCTCCCCCCGGTACCCCAGCCCCCCACTTTCCCCCCATGCCCCAGCTCCCCTCCCCCTGCACTCACCCCGTGTGTTGTTACTGTTGGTGTAGACAAAGATGCTGTCCCGGGTTGTATCGTCGTCATCGTTGCGCCGCCGGGCAGCAAAAACAGCCCCGTCCCAGGCCTGCGTCATGGTGGCCCCGCTGCTGCGCTTCCCCTGCCCCCCTGCCCGCCTCTGTCTCTCCCTCTTCACCACCGGCCACACTCACTGGCTCTCCGTGTCGCTCTCGTGTCCCACTCTCCCAAGCGCCCACTCTGCACCCAGCTCCTGGGCAGCACCCGCTTTATAACCCACCCCCCCGGGGCAGATTACACCCCCCAGCCCCAGAGCCAGATCCCCCAAAAGCTCTTGATCCTTTAATTGGGCTCCAGGTTTAGCCCTCCTCCCCCCGACCCCGATCTCCCAGCCCCTCGCCCAGCGACTCCCCAGTGCTGTGCGTCACACACGCTGACTTTGCCGGACACTTCAGGTGAGAGATCAGGGGGGCTGATTAGAGGGAGCCCAGAGCTAATCCCCTTTGAGCGTGGCCCAGCTCTGCAATTTCCTAATGGCCCATTTTCCTAACTAGGCCACAGACACCTGCCGGCCCATTTCCCCGCACAGCCGGACCGACTGTTTGTCAGTGACAGGGAGGTGGGGAGACCAGCTTCTCGACATACCCCGTCACCCACATCCCACCGCATCCTTTCATCTGCATTCAACCCATCCCCTGCACACACACCCCAGACCTTATGGCATTTCCTCACCTGCTCGTGTCACCTGCACACACAACCTGTCACCCGTCCTCATCACACCCCATCATCCACACCCCACTGCATCCTGTAACCAGCATTCACCCCATCCCCTGCACACACATCCTGTTACCCACACCTCATCACCTGCACTCTTCCTCTCACCTGCACAACCCCCTGTGACGGCGCGTTGGGGGTTCCCCGTCTCCTGCACCCCGAAATGGCACAAACAGACTGCACCAGCCAGTGGAATTGAGGGTGGTTTATTGCTCCTCCAGCACAGCGCAGCACAGATGTAGTCTGGTCACAGGAACTGGGCTAGGATGCCTCAGGCCCCCTTGAGATGGGTGAGACTGGGCCCCTAAACTCCAGCCCCTTCTCCTAGGCTCTCCTCCATGCCCTCCGACAGCCAGCAACCAACTCACTAACTTCCAGCCCTGCCCCCCAGCCAAGGCAGCATTCCACCTTCCTTTGTTCCTCTCCATGGGGGGTGTCTGGCCACTGGTTTGCATAGTGACTCATCCTGTTTTGCTGGGTCGTGGTACCCACGGCAGCCAGTGGGGGTTCCCTCAGAGCCAGCAGCATAGAAAACCAGCCAGGTACCCCCACTACGTCACACCCCCATACCACCTACACCCCATATGCACACACACACTCTGTCACCCTCACACACCCCATCGAGGTCATCAAATCCAGTCCTCCGCCCGCACGGAAGGACCAAACCCCATCTAGACCATCCCTGCCAGGTGTCTGTCCAACCTGCTCTTCAGTATCCCCAGAGATGGAGACTCCACAACCTGCCCAGACAATTTAATCTACTGTTTAACCACCCTGCCAGGCAGGTAGTTTTTCCCAATGTCCAACCTCAACCTCCCTGGCTGCAGTTTAAGCCCACTGCTGCTTGTCCTGTCCTCAGAGGCCAACGAGAACAATTTTTCTCCCTCCTCTTTGTAACATCCTTTTAGATACCTGAAAACCGCTTTCACGTCCCCTCTCTGGGTATGTCTACACTACCACCCTAGTTCGAACTAGGGTGGTAATGTAGGCAACTGGAGTTGCAAATGAAGCCCGGGATTTGAATTTCCCGGGCTTCATTTGCATAAAGCCGGGCACCGCCATTTTTAAATGTCCGCTAGTGCGGACTCCGTGCCCGAGGCTACACGTGGCACGGACTAGGTAGTTCGGACTAGGCTTCCTAATCCGAACTACCGTTACTCCTCGTGAAACCTGATTCTTTCAGTCTGCCCTCACAGGTCCTGCCTTGAGGGCAGGGGGCTGGACTCGATGACCTCTCGAGGTCCCTTCCAGTCCTATGAGTCTATGTTTTCCAGACTGTTAATCATTTTTAAAAACAAGCATTCCTGTGGCACCTTAGAGACTAACATGGCTACCTCTCGGAGACTTTTATCATTTTTGTTGCTATTCTCTTGACTTTTTCCATGTTGTCCACATCTTCCCTGAAATGTGGCACCGAGAACTGGACACAACACTTGGAGGCCTATTCAGGACAGAGCAGAGCGGAAGACTGACTTCTCATGTCTTACTCACAACACTCCTGCTAATACATCCCATCCCATTCCCTGCACACACACACTGTCATCTGCATTCTGTCACCCTCACACCCTGTCACTTATACCTCAGCACAACCTGTTACCCTCACATACCTTGTCACCTACACCCCATCGCATCCTGTCACCTGCACTCAAGTACTGACACCCACACCTCATCACACTCTGTCAACCTCTCACACCCCATCACAATTCACCACCTTCACACACCCCATCACTACATTCCATCACTTTGATTCATGTCACCCACACTTCATCACACGCTATCACCCTCACAGACCCCGTCACCCACACCTTGTTGCATTCTGTCTCCTGCATTCACCCTTTTGCCTGCACACAAACCCTGCCATCTGCATCTCATCATACCCCATCACCCTCACTTATCTGGTCACCTGTGCCCCATTGTATCCTATAAACCACACCACATTACAACCTGTCACCCTCATTCGGTCACCTACATTCCTCTATCATCTGCAAAACACCCTGTCACCTGTACCCCATCATCCTCACACACCGTCACACCCCACTTATCCTCACACATCCCTGTCTTCTGTATTCACCCTGTCATTTTCCCACACACCCTGTCATTCTCACACACCCCATCATATACCATCACCTTTACACGCCCCATCACCTGCACCTCATCACACCCCATCACCCTCACATATCCGATCACTTGCATTCACCCCATCATCTGCACACACTCGCTGCCACTTGCAGCCCATCTCCCTCATGCACCCCATAACCCACTTCATTAACTCTGTCACCTCCACCTCGTCATACGCCATCACATTCTGTCACCTTCACACACCCCATCACCCACACCTTATGGGGGAGGGGCAGCTCCAAGGCAAAGGGCAGGAGATGAGCTGCACTGAGGAGCTGGCACTTGAGAGCTTCTTGGCCAAACCAGTCAGGATCACCTGTCAGAGGCTCCAAGATCAACCATTAGATCCCGGTCTACTGGCTGGTGACCACTGCAATACAGGATCACCTCTTACTTACACCACATCCCTTAAACTGCATTACCCATATCCCATCACACCCCTCCATCACCTCCACTCCCTCATGCACACACAAACCATCTCAACTGCACTGTGGCACTCACCAACATGCTGTCTGTCACCTATTCTGTCACCATGTACACACAGACCAACACTGACACTCCTCACTTGTGCCATAGCACTTTCACCAACTTCTACACCTCTCATGCATCCAAACTCCTGCATCCCATCTAATGCACCTCAACAGCTACGCAATATCATACACACTGTCGGCTACACCCTGCCACATGCACACATTGGCATACTAACACACCACCTCCTATTGGCTACACCCCATCTCTTAACCCTTGTTGCGCACACATCACCTAAACCACATCACACACACACTGACAGTGACATCTTACACTGTATCTCATCTAAACTAACACCCTCATACACCCTGTCACACGCTGACCCTATGTCCCATCAGCTATAGGCAGTAACACTGACACCCCATCATACACACACTGACACACCCCAATCTGACACCTATGCTCATGACATGCACACACGGACATCTAACCCCACCAGACAGGCACAAACTCATCCCAGCACTAACACCAATGTCTAATCCCCACACACTGACATAATCCTGTCACCTTAACCCTACTGCACCCCACTGTATACTCAGTGCCCCAGTGCCAACAGCTACCCTGCTACAGATCTTCACACATCCTGATACAATCCCAGCAGCTTCATTCTGTGACCCGCTCCAATGCAACAGCTACACCCAATCAGACTGACACCAACACCCTATACACTACAGCATGCTGTCACTGACCCCCTATGCAAGCACAGCACCTACACACTGATACGCCTACATATCGTCACACACACAGCCCAACAGCTAGAGGCCAGAACACCCCTGGATATACAGACAAAATGACTAGACCCCAAACTCTATCCACATACTCCCACAACCCCAAGACATCACAACATACACAACCCACAACAGTACACATTCACAACTATTCAATGCCTACAGGCATGAACTCTCCAACATGAATCCCCTCTGGCTAACCCAGGGTATGTCTACACCACCCCGCTAGTTCGAACTAGGAGGGTAATGTAGGCATACCGCACTTGCAAATGAAGCCCGGGATTTGAATTTCCCGGGCTTCATTTGCATAAGCAGGGAGCCGCCATTTTTAAAACCCCGCTGGTTCGAACCCTGTGCAGCGCGGCTACACGGGGCTCGAACTAGATAGTTTGGACCAGGCTTCCTATTCCGAACTACCGGTACACCTCATTCCACGAGGTGTACCGGTAGTTCGGAATAGGAAGCCTAGTCCGAACTACCTAGTTCGAGCCCCGTGTAGCCGTGCTGCACGGGGTTCGAACCAGCGGGGTTTTAAAAATGGCGGCTCCCTGCTTATGCAAATGAAGCCCGGGAAATTCAAATCCCGGGCTTCATTTGCAAGTGCGGTATGCCTACATTACCCTCCTAGTTCGAACTAGCGGGGTAGTGTAGACATACCCTCAGAGACCTACATTTCATAACACAACAGCACTCCTAACAGAAACCCAACCCCTAGTCCCCAACACCACCATTGCCCACAATCATCAGATAGCACCTTCGCTCCCAGACCAGCACACACATGCACCCTGCTACACAATGTACATGCCCTGCTAACACTCCCGTATCTTCCTTGCAACACCCCTTCCTCTCCCGATCCAGCCCCAGGGCAGGGACTGGCTGACTCAGGGGGCCACTGAATGGGACACAGGCCTGTCTGCTCTAGGGGGGCACCAGCCAGAGGCTGACTTGGGGGGGAAGGGGGCAGGAGACCTGTCCTCTCTAGGGGGCACTGGCCTCCATCTGGTCCCAGGGCACGGACTGGCTGGTTTAGGGGATGGTGGGGGGAGAAGGGGGCAGGAGATCTTTCTTCTCTAGGGGTCACTGGATCCCATCTGAACCCAGGGCACAGACTGGCTGGCTCTGGGGGGAGAAGGGGGCAGGAGACCTTTCCTTTCTAGGGGGCACTGGCTCCCATCAGACCCCAGGGCGGGGACTGGCTGGCTTAGGGGATGGGGGGAGAAGGAGGAAGGAGACCTGTCCTCTCTAGGGGGCACTGGCTCCCATCAGACCCCAGGGCACAGACTGGCTGGTTTAGGGGATGGGGGGAGAAGGGGGCAGGAGACCTGTCCTCTCTAGGGGCCACTGGCTCCCATCAGACCCCAGGGCACAGACTGGCTGGTTTAGGGGATGGGGGGAGAAGGGGGCAGGAGACCTGTCCTCTCTAGGGGGCACTGGCTCCCATCAGACCCCAGGGCACGGACTGGCTGGTTTAGGGGATGGGGGGAGAAGGAGGAAGGAGACCTGTCCTCTCTAGGGGGCACTGGCTCCCATCAGACCCCAGGGCACGGACTGGCTGGCTTAGGGGATGGGGGGAGAAGGGGGCAGGAGACCTGTCCTCTCTAGGGGCCACTGGCTCCCATCAGACCCCAGGGCACGGACTGGCTGGTTTAGGGGATGGGGGGAGAAGGGGGCAGGAGACCTGTCCTCTCTAGGGGGCACTGGCTCCCATCAGACCCCAGGGCACGGACTGGCTGGTTTAGGGGATGGGGGGAGAAGGGGGCAGGAGACCTGTCCTCTCTAGGGGGCACTGGCTCCCATCAGACCCCAGGGCACGGACTGGCTGGCTTAGGGGATGGGGGGAGAAGGAGGAAGGAGACCTGTCCTCTCTAGGGGGCACTGGCTCCCATCAGACCCCAGGGCACGGACTGGCTGGCTTAGGGGATGGGGGGAGAAGGAGGAAGGAGACCTGTCCTCTCTAGGGGGCACTGGCTCCCATCAGACCCCAGGGCACGGACTGGCTGGCTTAGGGGATGGGGGGAGAAGGAGGAAGGAGACCTGTCCTCTCTAGGGGGCACTGGCTCCCATCAGACCCCAGGGCACAGACTGGCTGGTTTAGGGGATGGGGGGAGAAGGGGGCAGGAGACCTGTCCTCTCTAGGGGCCACTGGCTCCCATCAGACCCCAGGGCACAGACTGGCTGGTTTAGGGGATGGGGGGAGAAGGGGGCAGGAGACCTGTCCTCTCTAGGGGGCACTGGCTCCCATCAGACCCCAGGGCACGGACTGGCTGGTTTAGGGGATGGGGGGAGAAGGAGGAAGGAGACCTGTCCTCTCTAGGGGGCACTGGCTCCCATCAGACCCCAGGGCACGGACTGGCTGGCTTAGGGGATGGGGGGAGAAGGGGGCAGGAGACCTGTCCTCTCTAGGGGCCACTGGCTCCCATCAGACCCCAGGGCACGGACTGGCTGGTTTAGGGGATGGGGGGAGAAGGGGGCAGGAGACCTGTCCTCTCTAGGGGGCACTGGCTCCCATCAGACCCCAGGGCACGGACTGGCTGGTTTAGGGGATGGGGGGAGAAGGGGGCAGGAGACCTGTCCTCTCTAGGGGGCACTGGCTCCCATCAGACCCCAGGGCACGGACTGGCTGGCTTAGGGGATGGGGGGAGAAGGAGGAAGGAGACCTGTCCTCTCTAGGGGGCACTGGCTCCCATCAGACCCCAGGGCACGGACTGGCTGGCTTAGGGGATGGGGGGAGAAGGAGGAAGGAGACCTGTCCTCTCTAGGGGGCACTGGCTCCCATCAGACCCCAGGGCACGGACTGGCTGGCTTAGGGGATGGGGGGAGAAGGAGGAAGGAGACCTGTCCTCTCTAGGGGGCACTGGCTCCCATCAGACCCCAGGGCACGGACTGGCTGGTTTAGGGGATGGGGGGAGAAGGGGGCAGGAGACCTGTCCTCTCTAGGGGCCACTGGCTCCCATCAGACCCCAGGGCACGGACTGGCTGGCTTAGGGGATGGGGGGAGAAGGAGGAAGGAGACCTGTCCTCTCTAGGGGGCACTGGCTCCCATCAGACCCCAGGGCACGGACTGGCTGGCTTAGGGGATGGGGGGAGAAGGAGGAAGGAGACCTGTCCTCTCTAGGGGGCACTGGCTCCCATCAGACCCCAGGGCACGGACTGGCTGGCTTAGGGGATGGGGGGAGAAGGAGGAAGGAGACCTGTCCTCTCTAGGGGGCACTGGCTCCCATCAGACCCCAGGGCACGGACTGGCTGGCTTAGGGGATGGGGGGAGAAGGAGGAAGGAGACCTGTCCTCTCTAGGGGGCACTGGCTCCCATCAGACCCCAGGGCACGGACTGGCTGGTTTAGGGGATGGGGGGAGAAGGGGGCAGGAGACCTGTCCTCTCTAGGGGCCACTGGCTCCCATCAGACCCCAGGGCACGGACTGGCTGGCTTAGGGGATGGGGGGAGAAGGAGGAAGGAGACCTGTCCTCTCTAGGGGGCACTGGCTCCCATCAGACCCCAGGGCACGGACTGGCTGGCTTAGGGGATGGGGGGAGAAGGAGGAAGGAGACCTGTCCTCTCTAGGGGGCACTGGCTCCCATCAGACCCCAGGGCACGGACTGGCTGGTTTAGGGGATGGGGGGAGAAGGGGGCAGGAGATCTTTCTTCTCTAGGGGTCACTGGATCCCATCTGAACCCAGGGCACAGACTGGCTGGCTCTGGGGGGAGAAGGGGGCAGGAGACCTTTCCTTTCTAGGGGGCACTGGCTCCCATCAGACTCCAGGGCGGGGACTGGCTGGCTTAGAGGATGGGGGGAGAAGGAGGAAGGAGACCTGTCCTCTCTAGGGGTCACTGGCTCCCATCAGACCCCAGGGCACGGACTGGCTGGTTTAGGGGATGGGGGGAGAAGGGGGCAGGAGACCTGTCCTCTCTAGGGGGCACTGGCTCCAGGGAAGGGACTGGCTGGCTTAGGGGATGGGGGGAGAAGGAGGAAGGAGACCTGTCCTCTCTAGGGGGCACTGGCTCCCATCAGACCCCAGGGCACGGACTGGCTGGTTTAGGGGATGGGGGGAGAAGGGGGCAGGAGACCTGTCCTCTCTGGGGGGCACTGGCTCCCATCAGACCCCAGGGCACGGACTGGCTGGCTTAGGGGATGGGGGGAGAAGGAGGAAGGAGACCTGTCCTCTCTAGGGGGCACTGGCTCCCATCAGACCCCAGGGCACGGACTGGCTGGCTTAGGGGATGGGGGGAGAAGGAGGAAGGAGACCTGTCCTCTCTAGGGGGCACTGGCTCCAGGGCGGGGACTGGCTGGCTTAGGGGATGGGGGAGGGGAGCCGTCAGCCTGAGTGGTTTGGGCAGAATCCAGTCGGGGGGAGCGAACTGGGACAGCTCTGGGTCTGGGCTGTTATATCACCAAGGCGGGCGAGTGTGGGGGGACGCTGTAGATCAGGGCTTGGTGCCAACTAGAGCACTCAGCTGGGCGGGGGCAGGAGCACATCCGAAGGGGGGGCAGTGACCCCCATCCTGATCCTCCTCGTCCCAGATCTCAGGGATGTCAAGAGGTGACAGCCAGTGCCCAGCTCCCAACAGCCCCCCTCAGTTACCTCCAGGAGAGCTGTATGTGGGGGGGAACCCCACTGTCCAGGACAGGGGGAGCTGCCCCCACCCCATTACCCTGAAGGTAGTGCCAATGGAGCCTTGATTGGTCCATCAAGGATTAAGGGGGCAGTAAAGCTGAGCACCCCTTTGGGGCAGGGGAGAGAGGGCAGCACCCCAGTGTACCTCTAATGTAGGCATGGGGTAGGCATGGCTGGCCCCACTGGTGCCCTCTGGCCCCACACCTTACCCCTTCACCCCTCCTTCTGCATCCCATGTCCCCCTACTAGCTCCCCATGGGACATGCTGAGAAGTGGGTTCCTCAAGGGCCCTTCACTTAGGGGGCTCTGGGTTCTGCCCCTCTCCTGCAGCCCCTTCTCTCCCAGCTCTTCCTCCCATGGTCCCTCCCTGCCCCCCTTCTCTCTCCCTCCTGCACTAATCCCCCAGGTGCTCTGTGCGCTGAGCTGATGGGAGGTGACACTGCCCCCCGCCCCCCTAATCCCAGGATTTTCGGGTCGCTCCAGGGGAGTCCGATTAAAGGAAACTGGAAAGTTTAATCTCCCACGTTCGGAAAAGAGGCCACGTTGGGCAGTGAGCGGAGCCAGGGCAGTGAGCGGAGCCAGGAACAGCACCTCTAAAAGCCCAGGAGCACCCCCAGCCTGTCAAGCATCCTCCCCCCAGGTCTGGAGCTGCAGGACCCCAGCGCACACATGATAGTCCTCAGGCATGGGGAAGCCAGCGGGCTCAGGTGGAAGGGCAGAGGATTGGAGCTTGTGACACATCAGGATGAAGGCTCTGGGATGGTCGTGCTGCGCACTAGTGGGGTGGGGGATGGACGTGCCGTGCATCCGAGAGGGCTGGGGATGGTTGTGCCGTGCATTGGGGGGGCTGCAGATGGACGTGCCGCGCACCGGGGGGGGCTGCGGATGGACGTGCCGCGCACAGGGGGGGTTGCGGATGGACGTGCCGCGTACCGGGGGGGGCTGCGGATGGACGTGCCGCGTACCGGGGGGGGCTGCGGATGGACGTGCCGCGCACCGGGGGGGGCTGCGGATGGACGTGCCGCGCACCGGGGGGGGCTGCGGATGGACGTGCCGCGTACCGGGGGGGGCTGCGGATGGACGTGCCGCGCACCGGGGGGGGCTGCGGATGGACGTGCCGCGTACCGGGGGGGGCTGCGGATGGACGTGCCGCGTACCGGGGGGGGCTGCGGATGGACGTGCCGCGCACAGGGGGGGTTGCGGATGGACGTGCCGCGTACCGGGGGGGGCTGCGGATGGACGTGCCGCGCACCGGGGGGGGCTGCGGATGGACGTGCCGCGCACCGGGGGGGGCTGCGGATGGACGTGCCGCGCACCGGGGGGGGCTGCGGATGGACGTGCCGCGTACCGGGGGGGGCTGCGGATGGACGTGCCGCGCACCGGGGGGGCTGCGGATGGACGTGCCGCGTACCGGGGGGGGCTGCGGATGGACGTGCCGCGTACCGGGGGGGGCTGCGGATGGACGTGCCGCGCACCGGGGGGGGGCTGCGGATGGACGTGCCGCGTACCGGGGGGGCTGCGGATGGACGTGCCGCGCACCGGGGGGGCTGCGGATGGACGTGCCGCGTACCGGGGGGGGCTGCGGATGGACGTGCCGCGTACCGGGGGGGCTGCGCACCGGGGGAGCTGCGGATGGACGTGCCGCGTACCGGGGGGGGCTGCGGATGGACGTGCCGCGTACCGGGGGGGCTGCGGATGGACGTGCCGCGTACCGGGGGGGGCTGCGGATGGACGTGCCGCGTACCGGGGGGGCTGCGGATGGACGTGCCGCGTACCGGGGGGGCTGCGGATGGACGTGCCGCGCACCGGGGGAGCTGCGGATGGACATGCTGCGCATCGGGGGTGGTGGGGGATGGCCATGCCTTGCATTGGCGGGGCTGGGGATGATTGTGCCATGCACCAGGAGGGAGTGGGGATGGTTGTGCTATGCACCAGGGGGACTTGGAACGGTTGTGCTGTGCACCCGGTTTGGCTGGGAATGGTTGTGCTGCGCACTGGGGGTGTGTGGGGATGGTCGTGCCATGCACTGGGGGGGGGGGTTGGAACAGTCGTGCTGTGCACCGGAGGGCTGAGGATGGTCGTGCTGTGCACCAGGGGGACTTGGAACGGTTGTGCTGTGCACCCGGTTTGGCTGGGAATGGTTGTGCTGCGCACTGGGGGTGTGTGGGGATGGTCGTGCCATGCACTGGGGGGGGGGGTGGAACAGTCGTGCTGTGCACCGGAGGGCTGAGGATGGTCGTGCTGTGCACCAGGGGGACTTGGAACAGTTGTGCCGCACTCTGGGAGGCCTCTGGTATGTTTGTGCCATGCACCAGGGCAGGGGGCTCTGGGACTGCCGTGTGCTGTGTCTGTGGGCATGGGGTCCTGGGCTGTGCATTGCACGGACAGCATGTGCGTGGCTCCGTGGGTCTGAGACACGCATGTAATGTTTAGGGTGGGGGTGACCAAATGGGATCTTCCCATCTTCTCTCTCCCCCTTCTCATAAAGGAGTCGGGGGCCAGGCCAGGAGCCCCCACAGCGCTGAGAGGCTGGAGCCGTGTCCAGCCCAGACAGAGCATGAGGCAGATAAGTACCCAAGGAAGGGGGGGCTGGGAGAGTTGAGTGGGTGGAGAGCCCAGATTGGGGCCTCCAGAAGGGGGGCAGTGTAAGGAAGGCTGCAAGAGGGGTGCAGGGAGCTGGGGTGTGGTGCAGAGTTGGGGGGCTATGAGAGGGGTGCAGGCACTGGGGGTGGAGTGCAGAATTGTGGGGCTGAGGGGTGCAGGCCACTGGGGGTATGGTGCAGAGTTGGGGGGCTGTGAGAGGGGTGCAGGCGCTGGGGGTGGGGTGCAGAGTTGGGGGGCTGAGGGGTGCAGGCGCTGGGGGTGGGGCGCAGAGTTGTGGGGCTGAGGGGTGCAGGCCACTGGGGCTATGGTGCAGAGTTGGGGGGCTGTGAGAGGGGTGCAGGCGCTGGGGGTGGGGTGCAGAGTTAGGGGGCTGAGAGAGGGGTGCAGGCCACTGGGGGTATGGTGCAGAATTGGGGGGCTGTGAGAGGGGTACAGGTGCTGGGGGTGGGGTGAGAGGGGTGCAGTGCAGAGTTGGGGGCTGCAAGAGGATGTAGGGCACTGGGGTGGGGTATAGGAGTTTGGAGTACAGGGGCTGCGTGAAGAGTGCAGAGCGCTTGGGGTGGGCTGCAGGAGTTTGGGGTGCAGGGGGCGGGATTTGGGAAGGGGGCGGCGGTGCCTTGCCCCTCATCTTTGGGGCCTTCACTGGGAATTCCGCTAGTTCTGAACTATTTACATTTGAAAAAAGTTCACTACTAGCAGAACTCGGGTGCGTGCCCCCCAACTGCTGCAGGGGGGCAGGGCACCGGGGGGGGGAAGACCATGGGGGAAAGGGAACTGGGAGGACAGAGGGGCAGGGACCCAAAGAAATGGCTGGACCATGGGGAGCACGGACACTGCAGGAGAGCACTAGGCAAGGTGGGGCATTTCAGGGGGCCGGGCGAGGGCCCAGCCTTGTCTCCAGCACCTCCGCCCCATCTTGATGGTCTTTGTGGCTCCCATCAAGGCATTTTGTGACGGAGTTGCTGCTGCCCCCCAGGACAGGGATTCCCCCTATGGCTCCCATGCTGCCCCCTAAGTGACCTCCCCACACCATCCCCCTGGCTAATAACAAGCCTCCACGCTGGGAACTGAAGCTGCATTTCCAGTGCACGTATTTATTTAACCAAGTGACATGGGGGGTAATTAATTACAGCCATGGGAGGGGGTAATTAAAGTGGGGGTAATTAATTACAGCGGGGGGGGGGAATAATTAGAGGGAGTAATTAGAGCGTAGGAGGTAATAACTGGGCTTATTTACAATATACAAGAGTCTGTGTGTGGCACACGTGCCCCGCCAAGTCCGTCCGTGGGGGTATGTGGGTGAAGTCTGGGCACTGGAGGGGCATGGGAGCCCAGTGGGGGCTCCATCTCCTGCCACTGGCCCCATTGTGCTCTGGGGGCTGAGGAGGCTGGCGGTGAGGACCCAGCTTTGATCTTGCTGGGGGGCTGTAAGAGGCCCAGAGCTCCCCGATCACCCCCTTGGATTGTATCGCTCTGGCCCACCTAGAAAGTTCCCTGCAACAGGAGCAACCAGAGCTCCTGCTGTGGGCTCCAATGCATGCTGGGATGTCCCAGGGAGGGGGCCCTGGAGAAAGCCATGAGGGGATATCATACGGGGCCCCGGAGCAAGGCATGCTGGGATGTCCCAGGGAGGGGGCCCTGGAGAAAGCCATGAGGGGATATCATATGGGGCCCCAGAGCAAGGCATGCTGGGATGTCCCAGGGCATGGAGCAGGGCATGCTGGGATGTCTCAGGGCAGGTGGTGGAGCAGGGCATGCTGGGATGTCTCAGGGCAGGTGGCAGAGCAGGGCATGCTGTGATGTCCCAAGGCAGGGGGCCCGGAGCAGGGCATGCTGTGATGTCCCAAGGCAGGGGGCCCGGAGCAGGGCATGCTGGGATGTCCCGGGGCAGGGGGCCCAGAGCAGGGCATGCTGGGATATCCCGGGGCAGGGGGCCCGGAGCAGGGCATGCTGGGATGTCCCGGGGCAGGGGGCCCGGAGCAAGGCATGCTGGGATGTCCCCGGGCCGGTGGCAGAGCAGGGCAGGCTGGGATGTCCCAAGGCAGGGGGCCCGGAGCAGGGCATGCTGGGATGTCTCGGGGCAGGGGGCCTGGAGCAGGGCATGCTGGGATGTCCCGGGACAGGGGGCCTGGAGCAGGGCATGCTGGGATGTCCCGGGGCAGGGGGCCTGGAGCAGGGCATGCTGGGAAGTCCCGGGGCAGGGGGCCCAGAGCAGGGCAGGCTGGGATGTCCCGGGACAGGGGGCCTGGAGCAGGGCATGCTGGGATGTCCCGGGGCAGGGGGCCTGGAGCAGGGCATGCTGGGAAGTCCCGGGGCAGGGGGCCCAGAGCAGGGCAGGCTGGGATGTCCCGGGGCAGGGGGCCTGGAGCAGGGCATAATGGGATGTCCCGGGGCAGGGGGCCTGGAGCAGGGCATAATGGGATGTCCCGGGGCAGGGGGCCTGGAGCAGGGCATGCTGGGATGTCCCGGGGCAGGGGCCTGGAGCAGGGCATGCTGGGATGTCCCGGGGCAGGGGGCCTGGAGCAGGGCAGGCTGGGATGTCCCAGGGCATGGAGCAGGGCAGGCTGGGATGTCCCGGGGCAGGGGGCCTGGAGCAGGGCATGCTGGGATGTCCCGGGGCAGGGGGCCCGGAGCAGGGCATGCTGGGAAGTCCCGGGGCAGGGGGCCCGGAGCAGGGCATGCTGGGATGTCCCAGGGCATGGAGCAGGGCAGGCTGGGATGTCCCAGGGCATGGAGCAGGGCAGGCTGGGATGTCCCGGGGCAGGGGCCTGGAGCAGGGCATGCTGGGATGTCCCCGGGCCGGTGGCAGAGCAGGGCATGCTGGGATGTCCCTGGGCCGGTGGCGGAGCAGGGCATGCTGGGATATCCCGGGGCAGGGGGCCTGGAGCAGGGCATGCTGGGATATCCCGGGGCAGGGGGCCTGGAGCAGGGCATGCTGGGATATCCCGGGGCAGGGGCCTGGAGCAGGGCATGCTGGGATGTCCCGGGGCAGGGGGCCTGGAGCAGGGCATGCTGGGATGTCCCGGGGCAGGGGCCTGGAGCAGGGCATGCTGGGATGTCCCTGGCCCGGTGGCGGAGCAGGGCATGCTGGGATATCCCGGGGCAGGGGGCCTGGAGCAGGGCATGCTGGGATGTCCCAGGGCATGGAGCAGGGCATGCTGGGATGTCCCCGGGCCGGTGGCAGAGCAGGGCATGCTGGGATGTCCCCAGGCCGGTGGCAGAGCAGGGCATGCTGGGATGTCCCGGGGCAGGGGGCCTGGAGCAGGGCATGCTGGGATGTCCCGGGGCAGGGGCCTGGAGCAGGGCATGCTGGGATATCCCGGGGCAGGGGCCTGGAGCAGGGCATGCTGGGATGTCCCCGGGCCGGTGGCAGAGCAGGGCATGCTGGGATATCCCGGGGCAGGAGGCCTGGAGCAGGGCATGCTGGGATGTCCCCAGGCCGGTGGCAGAGCAGGGCATGCTGGGATGTCCCCGGGCCGGTGGCAGAGCAGGGCATGCTGGGATGTCCCGGGCCGGTGGCAGAGCAGGGCATGCTGGGATATCCCGGGGCAGGGGCCTGGAGCAGGGCATGCTGGGATGTCCCCGGGCCGGTGGCAGAGCAGGGCATGCTGGGAAGTCCTGGGGCTACGCCGGGGACACCTGGCTGGAGGAGACTGAGGAGACCTGGGTGGCCTGCGAGGACCCTGAGACGTCGTCATCCTCCCCGAAGGGGCTGCGGCCACAAAACAGCAGCTTGAGCAGGCAGGAGCGGAACTGCAGGAGAGGGGAGTCAGTGGGGCCTGAGCAGGTGCTGGGGGTCACAGCCCCGACTCACTCCTCCCCTCTCTTTTCTCTCAGCTCATTGTCAGGCATCTCCCCCTCTAATCCCAGCGCTGCCAACTTACTGCCCCCCCCACTCTTCAGCCTGCTTCCCCCCAGCCTGGCTCCCCCCAGCCTCCTTCCTCTCCAGCCCAGCTCCCCTCAAGTCTCCCTCCCCCCCAGCCTGCTTCCCCTTCCCCATACTATCCCAGCCCCCAGCCAGCCCGGCACAGACCTGCTTGTTCATGAAGACGTAGATGATGGGGTTGTAGACGGTGGAGGCCTTGGAGAAGACGGCGGGGATGGAGGCGAGGCGCACGTCGAAGGACTCCCCTCGGTGCGTCACAACCCACAGTGCAAAAGAGGCATAGGGCAGCCAGCAAACCAGAAACCCGGCCACCATCACCACCACCATCTTGGTCACCTCCCGCTCGGCCTTCTGCGTCGTGGCCGACTGCTCCTGCTGCTTGGCCACCTGTGGGGGGGAGGGGCATTGTGTGGGGTGGGGCACGGCAGCCATTGTGTACAGCCCAACCTCACCTGTGGGGCACAGCAGCCTTTGTCTAGGGTCCACCCTGACCCAGGGGAACCAATGTAGGGGACTGCCTAGGACCTGTCCTCGCCCATGGGAGGTAGCAACAGCCACTGCAGGGGCCATTGTGTGGGGCCTGCCCTCACATTTGGGGTACAGTGGCCAGTGTGTCATCTATGGGGCATGGCGACCATATTGCTGGGACCCACCTTATTCCATGCAGACATGACCGTCCACCTCCAGGGACCCACCCTCATTCACTCACCTCAGCCATCTTGGTGGGAGCCATCCTCATTCATGTTGGGCAGCCATATAAGTGGGACCCACCTTAATCCGCACAGGGTGGCCATATTGTTGAGATCCTCTCTAACCTATTGTGGACACAGATGGGGCAGGGCGGCCATTTTGGTGGAATCCACCTTAATCCTTGTGGTGGCATGGTGTTTACAGGGTGTCCATATTCATGTGGGAATACAGCCTGGGGAACCCACCCTAATCTACACGGATGGTGCAAGATGGCCATCTTGGTAGGGCCTACCCTAACCATATGGAGGCCTGGTCAGAGTTAGGGAATCTGCACTATTGGTGGGACACCCGGCTTGGGGGTGGACAGGGAGGTTATCATGGGGGGAACCTGCCCCAACCTGTCTCTAGGGGTGAGAAGCAAATGTGGATTTTGCCTTGGGGACCCACCCTACTCCATAAACGGCTGAAGAAAGAATGGGGGGGCACCACTCTGGAGGGGGAAGATGTCTGCCATATTGGTGGGACCCCCCTGCCCATATGGAAAGGAGATCTGCAGATGAGACATTACACTGGGCAGGCAGTTTCCACCGTATTGGGGGGACCCCCAGTCTTTGGGAGGGGGAAGGGCATGGCCCAGGCCTGTTGTTCCCTCCCCTGCTGTATAAGGACTCAATAAAGTGGGCTCAGCCCAAACTTAGCATGTTCCTGTCTGTGTCAGAGCAGCTCAGTCCGCACCCCTGCTGCATACCTGCCCCTCAAGCCCCAAGCGCCACCTCCCCCACACCCTTTGGCAGGGCACCCCAGGGCTTTCCTAGCACTGTGACCCAGAGGTTTCCTGTGCCTGCGAGCCAATATGGAGGGTCCCCACGGAAGGGAAGGGCCATGGCAGACTCTGTGGTGGGGAAGCTGGGGGATCCCCCTGCTGATGGGATGAAGGGTGGTGGGTCCCTGCACAGGGAGGGACACATACTAGTAGGGGCGGGGGGCTGGGATGGAGGGTTGACCCAGTGGCATTGGCGCTCAGACAAGGCGTGTGTGGCTGGCTGGAGTTGGGGAGGGCCCATGTCAGCGGGGCTTCAGTGAAAAGGGGCAATCGAGCATGTGTGCTGGGAGGAGCTGAGGTGCCCTGTGGAGGCGGGAGGAGTATCGGGGGACCCAATGGCAGTGGGGAGAGCGCAGAGGCCCCATGATGGCGGGAGGAGGGGATTCAGGGGGCATGTGGCAGCAGAAGGGGAGACTCACAGCGCGCAGCGTCAGCAGCAGGCGGCCATAGGAGAAGATGATGATGGCCAGGGGGACCCCAAAACAGAAGCAGAAGAGGAAGATCACGTAGGACTCATTGTTCCACTTGTTGTTGGTCGTGTACCAGTCAGGGCCGCATGAGCACTGCAGCCCTTCGGGGATGTACCTGCGGGGGGCACAAACAGCTGTAGCCCAGCCCTGCCCGTCCCGGGCTGCCAGAGCCCACACTCCTGACCAGCGTTCTCTGAAAGCCGGGCGCTTCGGTGGCCGAGCAGGAGAGATTCAGGTGCCACCCAGATGATTAGCAGAGCACTCACAGCATGTGCCTCAGTGCACAGAACAAAATGTGTTCCATCATGGATGAAAAAAATGAAAGGGAACATTGCTGGTGTACCTCGCCCCCAACTGCAGCCCCTGCTAGCCCAGCCCTGCCCCACAGCCCTGCCGGTGCCCCTCACCCCCAACTGCAGCCCCTGCTAGCCCAGCCCTGCCCCACAGCCCTGCCGGTGCCCCTCACCCCCAACTGCAGCCCCTGCTAGCCCAGCCCTGCCCCACAGCCCTGCCGGTGCCCCTCACCCCCAACTGCAGCCCCTGCTAGCCCAGCCCTGCCCCACAGCCCTGCCGGTGCCCCTCACCCCCAACTGCAGCCCCTGCTAGCCCAGCCCTGCCCCACAGCCCTGCCGGTGCCCCTCACCCCCAACTGCAGCCCCTGCTAGCCCAGCCCTGCCCCACAGCCCTGCCGGTGCCCCTCACCCCCAACTGCAGCCCCTGCTAGCCCAGCCCTGCCCCACAGCCCTGCCGGTGCCCCTCACCCCCAACTGCAGCCCCTGCTAGCCCAGCCCTGCCCCACAGCCCTGCCGGTGCCCCTCACCCCCAACTGCAGCCCCTGCTAGCCCAGCCCTGCCCCACAGCCCTGCCGGTGCCCCTCACCCCCAACTGCAGCCCCTGCTAGCCCAGCCCTGCCCCACAGCCCTGCCGGTGCCCCTCACCCCCAACTGCAGCCCCTGCTAGCCCAGCCCTGCCCCACAGCCCTGCCGGTGCCCCTCACCCCCAACTGCAGCCCCTGCTAGCCCAGCCCTGCCCCACAGCCCTGCCGGTGCCCCTCACCCCCAACTGCAGCCCCTGCTAGCCCAGCCCTGCCCCACAGCCCTGCCGGTGCCCCTCACCCCCAACTGCAGCCCCTGCTAGCCCAGCCCTGCCCCACAGCCCTGCCGGTGCCCCTCACCCCCAACTGCAGCCCCTGCTAGCCCAGCCCTGCCCCACAGCCCTGCCGGTGCCCCTCACCCCCAACTGCAGCCCCTGCTAGCCCAGCCCTGCCCCACAGCCCTGCCGGTGCCCCTCACCCCCAACTGCAGCCCCTGCTAGCCCAGCCCTGCCGGTGCCCCTCACCCCCAACTACAGCCCCTGCTAGCCCAGCCCTGCTGGTGCCCCTCACCCCCAACTACAGCCCTGCTAGCCCAGCCCTGCTGGTGCCCCTCACCCCCAACTACAGCCCCTGCTAGCCCAGCCCTGCTGGTGCCCCTCACCCCCAACTACAGCCCTGCTAGCCCAGCCCTGCCGGTGCCCCTCACCCCCAACTACAGCCCCTGCTAGCCCAGCCCTGCTGGTGCCCCTCACCCCCAACTACAGCCCTGCTAGCCCAGCCCTGCTGGTGCCCCTCACCCCCAACTACAGCCCCTGCTAGTTCAGCCCTGGGTTTCCCCTGCTGACACCTACCGGCTCCATCCAAAGAGAGGGGGTGCAGACGCCACGAGGCCCAAGACCCAGGTAGCAAGACAGCCGATAATGGCGTGGGTGCCACGGAACGTGAAGTTCCCCAGGGGTTTGCAAATCACCAGGAATCGCTCGAAGGCCACGACGGCCAGAGACCAGAGACTCACCATGCCTGAGGGAGAGAGCCTGAGGGCAGCACAGATCTCATCCGCTTCCAACCCCCTGCCTTTGACTGGCAGCCCCGTTTACCCAGCCCTGCCGATGCCCCTGACTCCCAACTGCAGCCCCACTCACCCCCTAGCGTGGCGGCGAATCCCTCGATCTTGCAGGCCGTTGGGCCCAAGGCGAAGTACATCTGGGAGAAGCTATAGAAGGCCGTGGTGGAGCCCACACAGACCACCAGCAGGTTGGCCAGAGCCAGGTTGACCAGGATGTAGTTGAGGTGGGAACGCAGCTTCTTGTACTTGGCAGTGCAGAAGACGGTGAGGATGTTGATGGGCATGCCCAACACGATGAGCAGGAACATGAAGGCTGACATGCCCATGAAGATGGCCGGGCTGCCCAGGTGAGTCTGCGGCACCAGGAAGGGGCTCAGCGCTGTCAGATTGCTTGTGTCCAGAGGCACCGGGATGAAAAAATCCTCCGGGAGGTCATCCCACAAGTCACGGGTCTTGTGCATGGCTGATGGGAAGGGGAGGCCCAGGTGGATGGGGGCAGTGGGGCAAGGTGTTTGTGGAAATCGGGGCAGGAGAAGCTACGGGATGGATGGAGGCGTATTTATGGAACGAGAGACAAACACAGACAGGCAGAGAGAGATGGCGGGTGGGCGGATGGATGGACAGACATACAACCAGCTAACACCAGCAGGAAGGAGGGAACGCAGTGGCTGAGGCTAGAGAGGGGAGCGTTTCTGTGCCTCTGCTCACTCCAGCCCTATGTCACTGGGCACTCAGGCCGGTGAGGGGGCCATGGCGGGTGGCAGCGAGTGGCGGAGGGGCCAGGAGAGGGGTCTTTTATACCTTAGGAAGCTGGGGGGCACCCTGGATCACACAGGGAGGGGCAGTGGGATCTGTCTTTGCCCCAGTTAACACTGGCTCCTTAATCGCCCCTAAAACTGGAAAGCTCAGCTGAGCGGGGCTTATCCCCCGGCTGTGCTGCGCCCAGCACAGCCCCAGGGCTGCAAAGACGGGCTTAGCTGCAGAGCCAAGCGGCTTTGCCAAAGACTAATCACACCCAAGCCCCGATTAAGCCCTGGCTTTACGGGGGGAGACATGGGGGTTGACTCACAGACTATTGGGACCAACTCCTTCCAATAGGGCCCGGAAGCAAAGGAGTTAATGGGAGATCCGTCCATTTCCTGGGACAGATCTCCCACTCCCCAGTTCTGATGGCACCTCACAGCCCCCTGATAGCCCAGCGCTAGCATGTCTGCCTGGTCTCCTTGGCAGGACTGCAGCCATGTGGGGGGCAAAGGAGCAAGCTGTCCAAGGCCCTCAGTGTGAAATGACAAACAGGATGGACATTCCCCTTTGCTGAGCCATCAGGCTGGGAACCCCTCAGCCCCTTTGCAAGACAGGAAGGGGCACCCTCTCTTGGACAGCATGTGGTGCAGGAGCAAACAGAACAGAGCCATGATTGTGGGACACACCTGCCTTCCCCTCCTGGCTGTTAGAGGTTCGGGGTCATCCCAGGCGGGGACTGCATCACAGGCCGTCATGGCTAGTGGCCAGCCTTGGACCTGTCTCCCTGAGACTTTGCTCACTCCTTGCTGCCCAGTGTCCTGTGCCAGAGAGTCCCACAGGCTGGCAACGTGCTGGACGGACATTTCCTCGGGCAACCCCTGGCTTGCTCAGCACGGGGAACAGACACCGAGCAGGGGTTATAACGCACCATCCCACCTCGGAGCCAGTAACTGTTCGTATCATTCTCCAGGGTCTCCTGCAATGTGCGTGAGCCCCGCCTTGCAATGGGTCCCTCTCCGCATTACCATCCACCCCAGGATCTGTCCTGTCCTGCAATCGATCCTGTCCCGTGATCCGACCTGCTTTGCCACTGACCCTGCCCTGCGATCTGACCCATGATCAGTCCTGCCACGCCATCCACACCGCAACTGCCATCTGTCCCGCCTGCCATCCTTTGCAATCTGCCCTGCTGCGCCCTATGACCTGCTCTATGATCCGTCCAACCCTGCCCTCTGTGTCACCTCCCGATCTATCCCACACTAGGATCCACTCTATACTGCCAACTTCCCATCCCCACAATCGGCTCCGCCATCTCCCCTACAATTGTCCCTGCCTGCCATGCACCCTGCCAGGGACAGGTCCCCTTCGCTATCTGTGTCCAGTTCTGGGCGCCACATTTCAAGAAAGATGTGGAGAAATTGGAAAGGGTACAGAGAAGAGCGACAAGAATGATTAAAGGTTTAGAGAACATGACCTATGAAGCCAGGCTTCATGAACTGGGCTTGTTTAGTTTGGAAAAAAGAAGATTAAGGGGGGACATGATAGCGGTTTTCAAATATCTAAAAGGGTGTCACAAGGAGGAAGGAGAAAATTTGTTCCTCTTGGTTTCTGAGGACAGGACAAGGAGTAATGGGCTTAAAGTGCAGCAGGGGAGGTTTAGATTGGACATTAGGAAAAAATTCCTAACTGTCAGGGTGGTCAAATATTGGAATAAATTGCCAAGGGAGGTGGTGGAATCTCCCTCTCTGGAGATATTTAAGAACAGGTTGGATAGACATCTGTCAGGGATGGTGTAGATGGAGCTTGGTCCTGCCTTGAGGGCGGGGGGCTGGACTCGATGACCTCTCGAGGTCCCTTCCAGTCCTATGATTCTATCAGCCATCACCATCTGCCCCCCACAGGGCAGGGGGAACCTCACGGGGATCTGCATGAGGGATGGGGGGCTGTGATAGAGCAGGCAGAATAGGATGCGGGGGGGGGGGACTGTGAGGGATGTCGGGGGGCTATGAGGGGGTGTCCAGGCTGGGATGCGGGGGGGGGTGTTGTGAGGGGGTGTCCAGGCTGGGATGCGGGGGGGGGGGTTGTGAGGGGGTGTCCAGGCTGGGATGTGGGGGGGGAGGTTGTGAGGGGGTGTCCAGGCTGGGATGTGGGGGGGGGAGGTTGTGAGGGGGTGTCCAGGCTGGGATGTGGGGGGGGGGGGGGTTGTGAGGGGGTCTTGCTCTGAGGCTCCAAACTGGGTCCCAGGGCTGCCATCCTGGGCCTGCCTGACTCCTTTTCTGCTGCTCTGGGCTCTGCACAGCTGCCAGCCTGTCACTAGATGGCACCATGACACCACAAATCCCAGGGCCAGCGGGAAGGGGGGGGGGGGGCAGGACTGGTACTACATCTCCCAGGAGCCTTTGCTGTGGGTAATTTAGAGCCACAATCAGCATTTACACCCTTCTCTCTCTGCCAATGTGCTCTGGCCCTGCCACCCCACAAGCGAGCCATGGGCCAAATCCCCAGAGTAATGGAGGGGGAAATCACGTCCAGAAGCAGGGATTAGGGCTAAATCCGGAGTTTGTGCTGACGGGATTAGTGGGAGCATGTGGGGGTTTGGACCAGGGTCAAGAGTTAGGAGCACTCTCAGAGCTGTGGGGGGGGGGCAAGGCTGGGCTGGCAGGGCCATGGGTCAGGAGTGAGGGGCACTAGCAGGGTCCCAGGGCTGGGCTAGCAGGGTCGTAAATCGGGAGTAAGATGCATCCGCCAAACTGGGGTGGGGGGCTGTGCTAGATCAGCAGGGGCTATGGGTCAGGAGTGAAGGGCACTGGTAGCCCAGGGCTGGGGTGGCAGGGGCTATGGGTTGGAAGTGAGGTCCCGGCAGAGCTAGAGTGAGGGGGGGGTCGCTGGGCTGGTAGGGGCATTAGCATAGGGGGCTCCCAGGGCTGGACTGGAGGGAGCTGCAGGTCGGAGTAAGGGCTTGGCAGAGCCTGGGGAGACCCAGGGCTGGGCTAGCCAAGGGCCATGGGTTGGTACTGCGGCTTTGGGTATCACTTTCTTCTTTGCTGTACCACTACCTGTGGCATTGTGACCCCCTGCCCCACATTCCTTGGCTTGGGATGAGGAGGAAGGGTGCCAGTTTTAGCACTTTCATCAGCGCTGGGCATGGGAGAGGACGGGCTGGGCAGAGGTCCAGGAAAATCAGGGCAGGGTGCACCCTGCAGGAACTGAGGGCAGGTAAATCCCGGCAGCCCCGCCTTGCGGGTCCCTGGTTCAATCGTGGGGCCAGCCACCCCGGCCAGGCCCTAACACCCAGGCTCCAAGGTGGGGGGGGTTATAATCCCTGCCTCCCCAAGGGGACTGGGAGCATGGGCAGAAATTAAAGTCAAGGGGATTATCTTGAGGCAGCTGTTGTGAGGCCAATTAAAGCCCGGCTCATCTCTCATCGCGCTTCCGGGGGGGGGGGAGCAGCCCCCCCCCCCCACTTCTCACCTACCTGGGGCACAGGCTGGCTGGCTCAGAGACAGAGTCTTTCCCCTCGGGGGAGCGTCAGTCGAGGGGATACATTTGGGTGTGGGGCTAATGGCCCTGGGGGCAGCTGCATGTCTGACAGCATGGGTGGGCCCTTTCCCTGACCCAGAAAACTCCCTTCTTATTCTGGAGCCAGGGAGAGAACCCAGGAGTCCTGGCTCCCAGCCCTTTGCCCAGATGCCTCGTGCCAAGCATGGCCCATATAACGGGAGGGCCCAGCAGAGATGGGAGAGCGGCGCCCCCTGCTGGAGGGCTGGGGTGGTTACTGACCAGACAGCGGGTGCCCTGAAGACCAGATGGTAGGTTGAGGGCCCAGGCTGTGACAGTCCATGGGCTGGGGGGGCACATTTCTCATGCACTGACACAATGCCTTCAGCCATAGGTGGCTCAATAGGGTGCCCCACGGCTGCCCACAGGGTTGGGGCTGGAGCTAGCGCAGCTGCGATTCCCCGCTGAATGGCAGGAGGTCTTTGGCCGCAGCCTCTGCTGCTGAGAGGCCAAAGCAGCAGGCGGGGGTTTGGGCGTGAGTCACGAGTAATGGGGGAGAGCAGGAGAGGGGCATGGTGGACTCGGGGGGTGGCTGTGGGAGAGAACAGCCTTGGTATGACGGGGTGGCCATGGAGTGATGGGGAGGCCAGGCTGGGCGACTGAGAGAGCTGTGGCATGACGGGGTGATCACTTTGGGGAGAGCGGGGAGTCATGGCAAGGCAGCCACCTTGTGGGGGCTTTGGCATGAAAGGGAGGCCAGCGGACGAGGTGGGGGGCAGCCAAGCTGGAGAGCTAAGTGGCCTTGGCATGATGAGAGGACTATGTTGGGGGCCCAGTGCGGATTTGAAGTGACGGGGGGCCATGTTGTGAGGCCCAGGGAGGCTCTGGGGTAGCAAGGTGGGTAGGCTGGGATGCTGGGGAACGGCCATGATGGGGCAGGCAGGCTGGAATGTGTGTGCGGGTAATGGGGCAGGGAGGCTGGGATGCCAGGCAGGGCGCTCTGATGAGGCAGTCAGGCAGGGATGTGGGGGAGGCTGTGATGGGGCAGCATGCGAGATGGGGGGCTGTGATAGAGCAGGCAGAATAGGATACAGGGGGGGGACTGTGAGGGATGTCGGGGGGCTATGATGGGATGCCCAGGCTGGGATGCGGGGGGGCGGGTTCGGAGGGGGTGTCCAGGCTGGGATGCGGGGGGGGGGGGGTGTTGTGAGGGGGCGTCCAGGCTGGGATGAGGGGGGGTTGTGAGGGGGCGTCCAGGCTGGGATGCGGGGGGGGGGGTTGTGAGGGGGCGTCCAGGCTGGGATGCGGGGGGGGGGGGTGAGGGGGCGTCCAGGCTGGGATGCGGGGGGGGATGTGAGGGGGCGTCCAGGCTGGAATGAGGGGAGGGTTGTGAGGGGGCGTCCAGGCTGGGATGCGGGGGGGGGGGGGTGTGAGGGGGCATCCAGGCTGGGATGCGGGGGGGGGTGAGGGGGCGTCCAGGCTAGGATGCGGGGGGGGGGTTTGTGAGGGGGCGTCCAGGTTAGGATGCGGGGGGGGGGTGTGAGGGGGCGTCCAGGCTGGGATGAGGGGGGGATGAGGGGGCGTCCAGGCTAGGATGCGGGGGGGGGGGGTGTGAGGGGGCGTCCAGGTTAGGATGCGGGGGGGGGGTGAGGGGGCGTCCAGGCTGGGATGCGGGGGGGGGTGAGGGGGCGTCCAGGCTGGGATGCGGGGGGGGGGGTGTGAGGGGGCGTCCAGGCTGGGATGCGGGGGGGGGGGGGTGTGAGGGGGCGTCCAGGCTAGGATGCAGGGGGGGGGTGTGAGGGGGCGTCCAGGCTGGGATGCGGGGGAGGTGTGAGGGGGCGTCCAGGCTGGGATGCGGGGGGGAGGTGTGAGGGGGCGTCCAGGCTGGGATGCGGGGGGGGGGGGTGTGAGGGGGCCTCCAGGCTGGGATGCGGGGGGGGGTGTGAGGGGGCGTCCAGGCTGGGATGCGGGGGGGGTGTGTGTGAGGGGGCGTCCAGGCTGGGATGCGGGGGGGGGGGTGTGAGGGGGCGTCAAGGCTGGGATGCGGGGGGGGGTGTGAGGGGACGTCAAGGCTGGGATGCGGGGGGGGGTGTGAGGGGGCGTCCAGGCTGGGATGCGGGGGGGGGTGAGGGGGCGTCCAGGCTGGGATGCGGGGGGGGGTGTGTGAGGGGGCGTCCAGGCTGGGATGCGGGGGGGGTTGTGAGGGGGCATCCAAGCTGGGATGCGGGGGGGGGGGGGGTGAGGGGGCATCCAGGCTGGGATGCGGGGGGGGGGTGAGGGGGCGTCCAGGCTAGGATGCGGGGGGGGGGGGTTTGTGAGAGGGCGTCCAGGCTGGGATGCGGGGGGGGATGTGAGGGGGCGTCCAGGCTGGGATGCGGGGGGGGCTGTGACGGGGCGTCCAGGCTGGAATGAGGGGAGGGTTGTGAGGGGGCGTCCAGGCTGGGATGTGGGGGGGGGGCTGTGAGGGGGCGTCCAGGCTGGGATGCGGGGGGGGGGTGAGGGGGCGTCCAGGCTAGGATGCGGGGGGGGGGTTTGTGAGGGGGCGTCCAGGCTGGGATGGGGGGGCTGTGAGGGGGCGTCCAGGCTGGAATGAGGGGAGGGTTGTGAGGGGGCATCCAGGCTGGGATGCGGGGGGGGTTGTGAGGGGGCGTCCAGGCTGGGATGGGGGAGGCTGTGAGGGGGCGTCCAGGCTGGGATGAGGGGGGGGTTGTGAGGGGGCGTCCAGGCTGGGATGAGGGGGGGGTTGTGAGGGGGCGTCCAGGCTGGGATGCGGGGGGGGGATGTGAGGGGGCGTCCAGGCTGGGATGCAGGGGGAGGTGTGAGGGGGCGTCCAGGCTGGGATGCGGGGGGGGGGGGGGGTGAGGGGGCGTCCAGGCTGGGATGCGGGGGCGTCCAGGCTGGGATGCGGGGGGGGCGTGTAAGGAGGCGTCCAGGCTGGGATGCGGGGGGGGCGTGTAAGGAGGCGTCCAGGCTGGGATGCGGGGGGGGGTGCAAGGGGGCGTCCAGGCTGGGATAAGGGGTGGGGTGAGGGGGCGTCCAGGCTGGGATGCAGGGGGGGTCTGAGGGGGCGTCCAGGCTGGGATGGGGGGGGGTTGTGAGGGGGCGTCCAGGCTGGGATGAGGGGGGGATGAGGGGGCGTCCAGGCTAGGATGCGGGGGGGGGGTGTGAGGGGGCGTCCAGGTTAGGATGCGGGGGGGGTGTGAGGGGGCGTCCAGGCTGGGATGAGGGGGGGATGAGGGGGCGTCCAGGCTAGGATGCGGGGGGGGGGGGTGTGAGGGGGCGTCCAGGTTAGGATGCGGGGGGGGGGTGAGGGGGCGTCCAGGCTGGGATGCGGGGGGGGGGTGAGGGGGCGTCCAGGCTGGGATGCGGGGGGGGGGGTGTGAGGGGGCGTCCAGGCTGGGATGCGGGGGGGGGGTGTGAGGGGGCGTCCAGGCTAGGATGCGGGGGGGGGGGTTTGAGGGGGCGTCCAGGCTGGGATGCGGGGGGGGTGTGAGGGGGCGTCCAGGCTGGGATGCGGGGGGGAGGTGTGAGGGGGCGTCCAGGCTGGGATGCGGGGGGGAGGTGTGAGGGGGCGTCCAGGCTGGGATGCGGGGGGGGGTGTGAGGGGGCGTCCAGGCTGGGAAGCGGGGGGGGGGTGTGAGGGGGCGTCAAGGCTGGGATGCGGGGGGGGGGTGAGGGGGCGTCCAGGCTGGGATGCGGGGGGGGGTGAGGGGGCGTCCAGGCTGGGATGCGGGGGGGGGGTGTGAGGGGGCGTCCAGGCTGGGATGCGGGGGGGGGGGTGTGAGGGGGCGTCCAGGCTGGGATGCGGGGGGGGGGGTGTGAGGGGGCGTCCAGGCTGGGATGCGGGGGGGGGTGTGAGGGGGCGTCCAGGCTGGGATGCGGGGGGGGGTGTGAGGGGGCGTCAAGGCTGGGATGCGGGGGGGGGGTGAGGGGGCATCCAGGCTGGGATGCGGGGGGGGGTGTGAGGGGGCGTCCAGGCTGGGATGCGGGGGGGGGGGGTGAGGGGGCGTCCAGGCTGGGATGCGGGGGGGGGGGTGTGAGGGGGCGTCCAGGCTGGGATGAGGGGGTGTGAGGGGGCGTCCAGGCTGGGATGCGGGGGGGGGGGTGAGGGGGCGTCCAGGCTGGGATGAGGGGGGGATGAGGGGGCGTCCAGGCTAGGATGCAGGGGGGGGGTGTGAGGGGGCGTCCAGGTTAGGATGCGGGGGGGGGTGAGGGGGCATCCAGGCTGGGATGGGGGGGCTGTGAGGGGGCGTCCAGGCTGGGATGGGGGGGGGTTGTGAGGGGGCGTCCAGGCTGGGATGGGGGGGCTGTGAGGGGGCGTCCAGGCTGGGATGGTGGGGGCTGTGAGGGGCCGTGGCGGGGGTAGCCATGTTGTGACGAGGCAGGCGGGGCGCCGGGTGCCCAGGGCCGGAGTGGGGGGCTGCGAGGCCCAGGCAGTGTCCGGTGCCGCTGGCGGAGGGGCCGGGAGCTGCTGGTGTGCGGGGGTCGCCAGCGGGCTCGTCTGCGCCGGGAGAAACCGCGAGAGGAACGCACTGCGGTGACGGCTGAAGAGAAAAACCGTTTAAAACCGTTAAATTTCAAATCTCCGTAGCTTGAGGCCTCTCCCCGCCCCCTTAGTAAAGTGAGGGATGGGCCGCCGGACCAATGGGCGAGGTGAGCGGCCGCCAGGGCCCAATCAGGATCCGCGCGCGCTCCCACGGGCCCCACCCTTTTAGAACGTTGTAACTGACAGCGCTTCCCGCCAATTCCAACGGCCGCCGGGAGCGCACCGGCCCCGCCCGTCGGGGCCAACGGCGTAACCAATGAGCGCGGGGCGGCGCATTGAGCGACAGCGGCGGCGCCCAATGGCCGCTGTAGGGGCGGGCTCTTCGGTCCGGGTTTCCTCTCCGGCTCGGTCTATTCCCCCCCGCCCCCCCTCACTCCCCGCGGGTTCTTCGCTGCGAAGAAAATGGCGGCGGCGCCGAGCGGAGATGAGGAGAGATTGTGAGTGACCGGGGGAGGGAGGAGACAGTGGGGGACGGGACCATTCGGCCCCATCCCGCGGGGGGAGTCGGACGGGCCCATCTCGCGGGCCCCGCGCCAGCAGAGGAGGGGGAGCGCGCGCGGGGGGCTGTGGCCGTTGGTTCCTTCCCGCTCGCGGCGGCCCCTCCTCCCCCTCCCCTTCGCGCGCGCTCGGGGGCCCCGAGTGCGTCACAGCGGCCCCCGTTGCCCTGGGCGGGGCCGCCCCTCACCTGGGGGTGTGGAGGGAGGTCAAAGGTCAGCTCGCGCCAGCTGGGCCCCTCGCGACGCCCCCGCTGCCAACGGTTCGCGCCCCCCGCGCGCCAACGGCCCGGCTCGCGCCCCTCCCCCCGCGCGCCAACGGCCCCTTTGCCGCCCCGCGCCCACCTGCCCCGCCGGCCCGTCACGCCCCCCGGCCCCGCCCCCGCCGGGGACAGCGAGGGGCCCGGGTCCTTCTGGCGGGGCCCGGGGCCGGGGGGGGCCTGGCGGGGACACGGGGTCGGGGGGGGGGGCCTGGCGGGGACACGGGGCCCGGGGTCGGGGGGGGCCTGGCGGGGACACGGAGCCGGGGGGCCCGGGGTCGGGGGGGGGCCTGGCGGGGACACGGAGCCGGGGGGGGCCTGGCGGGGACACGGGGTCCGGGGTCGGGGGGGGCCTGGCGGGGACACGGAGCCGGGGGGGGCCTGGCGGGGACACGGGGTCCGGGGTCGGGGGGGGGGCCTGGCGGGGACACGGAGCCGGGGGGGGCCTGGCGGGGACACGGGGTCCGGGGTCGGGGGGGGGCCTGGCGGGGACACGGAGCCGGGGGGGGCCTGGCGGGGACACGGGGCCCGGGGTCGGGGGGGGCCTGGCGGGGACACGGGGCCCGGGGTCGGGGGGGGCCTGGCGGGGACACGGAGCCGGGGGGGGGGGCCTGGCGGGGACACGGGGCCCGGAGCCGGGGGGGGCCTGGCGGGGACACGGGGCCGGGGGCGGGCCTGGCAGGGGCCCGGGGTCGGGGGGGGCCTGGCGGGGACGCGGAGCCGGGGGGCCCGGGGTCGGGGGGGCCTGGCGGGGACACGGGGCCCGGAGCCGGGGGGGGCCTAGCGGGGACACGGGGCCCGGAGCCGGGGGGGGCCTGGCGGGGACACGGAGCCGGGGGGGGGCCTGGCAGGGGCCCGGGGTCGGGGGGGGCCTGGCGGGGACGCGGAGCCGGGGGGCCCGGGGTCGGGGGGGCCTGGCGGGGACATGGGGCCCGGGGTCGGGGGGGGCCTGGCAGGGACACGGAGCCGGGGGGCCCGGGGTCGGGGGGGCCTGGCGGGGACACGGAGTCGGGGGGGCCTGGCGGGGACACGGGGGTCGGGGGGGGCCTGGCAGGGACACGGAGCCGGGGGGCCCGGGATTGGGGGGGGGGCCTGGCGGGGACACGGGGCCCGGGGTCGGGGGGGGCCTGGCGGGGACACGGAGCCGGGGGGCCCGGGATTGGGGGGGGGGCCTGGCGGGGACACGGGGCCCGGGGTCGGGGGGGGCCTGGCGGGGACACGGGGCCCGGGGGGGGGGGCCTGGCAGGGACACGGAGCCGGGGGGCCCGGGGTCGGGGGGGGCCTGGCGGGGACACGGAGCCGGGGGGCCCGGGGTCGGGGGGGGCCTGGCGGGGACACGGGGCCGGGGGCCCGGGGTTGGGGGGGGCTGGCGGGGACACGGGGCCCGGGGTCGGGGGGGGCCTGGCGGGGACACGGGGCTGCCGTACCTGGGAGCTGAGACCCTGCGCTGTGACACCGGCCTGGGCTGTGCAGAGACCTCCAGCCAGACCCCTGCCTCATCTGCTTGCTCGCCCTTGGGGGTCCAGTGCTTGCAGACGGGGGTCAGTGCGCTGGCAAACGGGCTCTGTGTCTTTGGACTGGGAGAAGTCCAGGCAGTAACAGCACAGGTAGCGCCAAAGAAGAGCAGCTGGCAAACCTCCTTGCCCCTGCTCACCGCAGGCTCTTAAGAGGTCATTGAAACATTACATCCCACCCCAAGGGGCACAACCAAGGGCTGCAGGTGCATTCCTGGTGGGGTGGTCTCTCAGGAGGGGTGTACCCCACAGCTTTCCCCATGCCTGCCCCAAGTGTCTCAAAAATCAGATCAGTGTCAGAATCACATGCTGTTTTCGTCCCTGCCCAAATAGTGGGTCCCTGGGCAGTTTGTGCTGTTGTGGGTCAGGATTCTGGTGGGGCTCTCTGGACTTGAGAGTACTGGAGGTCAATTGAAGTGACTCCTGGGGCTTGGGTTGCAGGACTTGTGATGAATGCCCAAGAGCTAGCTGCCGGCGGGGAAGAGGACTCGACCAGAGCATTGTGATGGGGGTGGGACTGATCCAGGTCGAGAGGATTCTGGTGTGATGGGGGAGCCCCTGAGATTTGTCAGCAGCAGTAAGGGGACTGCCAATTTCGGTTGAGGGAGCCCATCCATCGTGTGACATGATGGGGGGCCCCCCATCTCAGAGTGGGCTTGCTTGGCACAACAGGGCCCCCTCTGGCTACTGCCGTGCCATACTAGAGATGAGTGTGTGCATTGGGGAGTAGCCCTCAGTGTATGTTGGTGTGTTAGCTGCACTCATGGTGCCTCATGGGGAGGGAGCAGGCACTGACTTGCTGCACGTGGAAGGCGGAGCCCCCTTGCTGAAGGTGGGTGGGTGAGACTCGGGAACTAAACCCAGGCTCCTGGTGGCGTTGGCCAGGATGCGGGGATTGTATTTTTGGAGGCTGAAGGGCTGCTGACCACGTACGGCCTCTGCTGTACTGAGCAGCCAGCGTTGTTGTGTCTGTATTCGGAGGGATTGCCCTGCACTGTTGTCTGGATTGCTGGGGGAGGGGTCTTCATGTGCAGGCGGGGTTCCACGGCTCACTTCTTCTGCTCCAGGTGTGAGCATTGCTCGAAGATGCTCTGACTTGTGTCCAAAGCTTAAGGTTTGTCCTTGCCTGCGGGCTGACCGTAGCCTCCGCTCACCATCCGTAGCCCCACACGTGGGGTGAATTTTGGCACCTGGGCATTTCACTGGGCCAGACGCCCGTCCCGATGTCGCAGAGACCGTGATTCTGAAGATGCTCCTATGAGGCAAAGTGGAGGGGGGGGTCCCTCTAGGATTCCCCAGGTGTAAAAATCTGTGGCTGGGTGAAAGTATTGGGTGGGGAGTGGTTGGGGGTTGGCTGGACAAGTAGTTGGAGCCTCCCGGGTAGGAGGTCAGACCTGTCTCTCTTGTGAGCTCACTAGGAGATGGCTTGGGGCTGGGGCCTGCTGCTTTGGAGGCTTCAGGGGAACCTCGACAGCTTCTGGTTTTGCTCGTACCACGGGGGACTTGAGTCCCAGGGGTGCTCAGTTAGTGCTTATGAAAACCAGGCTGGTGCCGGCTCAGATCTGACTCGTGTTCACTCTGAGCCCACCATGGCCTGTGCCTCGCCTCTGTCCTGCCACCACTGCACGGAGTTGGTGCTAGCGCTTGGAAGCCGCAGCATGCCTTGGAGTACCTCTCTGGAAATGCACTTTCGGAGCATGGGAGAAATGTTCCTTTCCCCCTCCCCAGTCATGAGGCTGAGGATTGAAAGCAGAATGTTAACATTCTTGTGTCCGTTCCCCTGCGAACAGCGTTTCAGGGTCGGTGCCGCTGTGAACCTGCTCTCTGCCGTGGGGAGACGCCGGGAGTGGAAAGTGAAAGTTGCTTGAAGTGTTGGCTCTGGGTCAGGCCTCCGGGATGCCTAGGTTCTTGCCCCGGCTTCTCCCGCTGAGTCACTTTGCTGACCCAGGTCTCACTGCCGCCCTGAGGGTGAATTCCCCTTTCTGCACCCTGGCCATTTGACCCTGAGATGAACACTTGGGTGCTGCCCTGGGCCTTCTCAGCTAGCGTGAGCAGGGACAAGTGCGTCCGTAGGAGTTTCCATCGGGGGATTTAGAGACTGCCTGAGACCAGGCCCCAGCTCAGACTGGGACCCTCCCTTGTGCGAGGTGCTGGGTCCAGCCGTGTTATCTTTTGGCCATCCTGCTGAGATCAGGGACCCTTGCAGCAGACTGCACAGACCCCTGCCAACACCCTCAAGCATGTGTGACTGCGTAAGGCCACTGGCGTCCTAGCTTTGCCACTGCTCACCCAGCTGTGCTGCCCAGCCTGTTCCCCAACGTGCCGAAGGGCAGGAGCCTGCCCCGATCTTTGGCTCAGGTGGTGACTCACCGGGTCTGTGCAACGCCTGGTGTGATGGGAGCCCGGGCGTGTCTGGGTTGTGGGGGGCGCTGATCTCGCCTTGGGGGGAGTCTGCAGCACCTGGCACAAGGGGGGCTGTGCAGCTCTGATCTCAGTTAGGCTGAGAGGGTTTGTGTGGGGCCCAGTCCTGGCCAGGTGCTGCATGTGGGGCCCGGCGCAGCAAGGCAGTACTGGCAAATGGAGCGCAAGCCTGCGTCCCGGTGAATTCCTGGCCCTTGACGTTCAACATCTACATGGAAGCCAGAGTGGCCATTGCCTGGAGCAGTGACCAGAGTACGTTTCGCTGCTCGACTGGTTTGTAGTGCGCCACCTGCTTTCCATCAGCACTGCCCTTGTCAGTCACGCGTAGTACGAGGGGGTGTGCACGTGGGGGCTCTTGGCCCTGCTTTTCTTTCGCAGCTCCTTCCCAGGCTTAGGGTACAAAGAGCCTCAGCCATCAGGTGGGGAGTCTGCCGCTCCGAAATCCTCAGCCCCGTGCAGGGAATGGTGCAGTGCCCAGGGAAACTGAGGCCCAGCCGGGGTCACTGCAGGACAGTAGAACTCACATGGAACATAACAAGGCGAGTACAATCCCTACTGCGTCATGGGGGCCTGGCCCGTTGACTCGGGGGCCCGGCCTGTCGACTCGGGGGCCCTTCGGCCAATTGTTGCCAGCTGGGACCAGCCCTCCGAACCTTGGATTTCTGCATGGGAAATCCCAGGGACACGGGAGTGAAGCGAGGGCCCTTCCCCAGGGCAGAGCAGGTCCTGCCTGCACTGATGTGGGGAGGGACTTGGCCCTGGGGCAGCAGGACACCAGCACGTGTGAAATGCTGTCCCGCCTTCACCTTCTATTTCTGCATGAAGTCAAAAGAGAGTGTCTTGTGCTCCCAGGCAGTGGCAGGAGCTAGCAGCTGGCTGTCCCCGGCAGGGGGCCTGGGCAGCCCCCTCCCATCACCTGCGCCATGTCCAAGCATGCTGCTTGCACAATTCCTGCCCAGCCTCCTGCTACCCCTCTGCAGCCCACCCACCCAGGGGGCTGCTTGTAGCTCTCTCGGGCCCCTCTGCCCAGCCCACTTCCAACCCTGACTGATCCATGGGGCAGACTGCTTTGGAACAAATGTGGCTCTTACTGATCCTCTTGGAGCAAGCCCCTGAATCCCTGCGCTCTGCGTGCTTTCATGTGGATCCCACCCGCACTCCCTTTTGTGGCCAAGTGAACTCCTGCCCGTCGCCGCTTTGAATTGTAAAGCGGCTGACACAAAAGACCCGGGATGCATTCTCTTGCCACTTTCTGCTGGAGAGGAATGGCCTAGCTGCAGGACCGGGCGTGTGACTCAAACGGCTGAGGGGCTAGCTGGGGGGGACGAAGACACCGACTCTTCCCCCCCTTTTCACTTTGGACAGTGCCCGCCAGCCTCTTGGTCTTGACTTGCTGGAGTTGTCTCGCCGCTTGGAAAGCACCATGGCCCTGTCTGGCTGTGCCTGGTTCGGATCTCTGCTCACGGCGCTGGCACCTTCGATAAAGGTTCATTTCTGGGTGTCAGTTTCCTCTCTCTCAGCTTGTTTGTCACTGTGTGTCCGTCTGTAAGTTGGGAGCCACAGGTCTCTGTGGCGGGGGTCTCCCCAATCTTCAGGGTGGTCTGTGTGCCCCTGGCATGAACAGGGACCCCCGGGGTGGCTGGGGAGCATGACACACTGGAGTTCTCCATTGCAGCAGGGGAGGGGGAGTGGCAAGGTGGCAGGCAGCATGGATCGTGGGTGCCCCGATCACAGCTGGAGGGCTGTGTGGTAACCAGCATGGGTGGCAGGGAAGAGTGGTGGCACTCAGCGTGGATGGCGGGGACCCCGGTGGCAGTGGGGGCCGGGGTGTGGCACTCAGCGTGGATAGCGGGGACCCCGGTGGCAGTGGGGGCCGGGGTGTGGCACTCAGCATGGATGGCGGGGACCCCGGTGGCAGTGGGGGCCGGGGTGTGGCACTCAGCATGGATGGCGGGGACCCCGGTGGCAGTGGGGGCCGGGGTGTGGCACTCAGCGTGGATGGCGGGGACCCCGGTGGCAGTGGGGGCCGGGGTGTGGCACTCAGCGTGGATAGCGGGGACCCCGGTGGCAGTGGGGGCTGGGGTGTGGCACTCAGCGTGGATAGCGGGGACCCCGGTGGCAGTGGGGGCCGGGGTGTGGCACTCGGCATGGATGGCGGGGACCCGGGTGGCAGTGGGGGCCGGGGTGTGGCACTCAGCGTGGACGGCGGGAACCCCGGTGGCAGTGGGGGCCGGGGTGTGGCACTCAGCGTGGATGGCGGGGACCCCGGTGGCAGTGGGGGCCGGGGTGTGGCACTCAGCGTGGACGGCGGGGACCCCAGTGGCAGTGGGGGCCGGGGTGTGGCACTCAGCGTGGATGGCGGGGACCCCGGTGGCAGTGGGGGCCGGGGTGTGGCACTCAGCGTGGATGGCGGGGACCCGGGTGGCAGTGGGGGCCGGGGTGTGGCACTCAGCGTGGATGGCGGGGACCCGGGTGGCAGTGGGGGCCGGGGTGTGGCACTCAGCGTGGATGGCGGGGACCCGGGTGGCAGTGGGGGCCGGGGTGTGGCACTCAGCGTGGATGGCGGGGACCCGGGTGGCAGTGGGGGCCGGGGTGTGGCACTCAGCGTGGATGGCGGGGACCCCGGTGGCAGTGGGTGGCCGGGGTGTGGCACTCAGCGTGGATGGCGGGGACCCCGGTGGCAGTGGGGGCCGGGGTGTGGCACTCAGCGTGGATGGCGGGGACCCGGGTGGCAGTGGGGGCCGGGGTGTGGCACTCAGCGTGGATGGCGGGGACCCCGGTGGCAGTGGGGGCCGGGGTGTGGCACTCAGCGTGGATGGCGGGGACCCGGGTGGCAGTGGGGGCCGGGGTGTGGCACTCAGCGTGGATGGCGGGGACCCGGGTGGCAGTGGGGGCCGGGGTGTGGCACTCAGCGTGGATGGCGGGGACCCGGGTGGCAGTGGGGGCCGGGGTGTGGCACTCAGCGTGGATGGCGGGGACCCCGGTGGCAGTGGGGGCCGGGGTGTGGCACTCAGCGTGGATGGCGGGGACCCGGGTGGCAGTGGGGGCCGGGGTGTGGCACTCAGCGTGGATGGCGGGGACCCCGGTGGCAGTGGGGGCCGGGGTGTGGCACTCAGCGTGGATGGCGGGGACCCCGGTGGCAGTGGGGGCCGGGGTGTGGCACTCAGCGTGGATGACGGGGACCCGGGTGGCAGTGGGGGCCGGGGTGTGGCACTCAGCGTGGATGGCGGGGACCCCGGTGGCAGTGGGGGCCGGGGTGTGGCACTCAGCGTGGATGGCGCAGCTCGCCGTGGCAGCTTGGGGACTCTGTGGCACCCAGCTCGGCTGGGTGGCCGGCCTCTGTGGGGGAGGGAGGAGGGTGCGCTCTGTGCTACTGCTGGCATCTCCCAGCACGCCATGGGGCGCGCTTTCAGTCTTAGGCGTTGTGTGGCACCTGGGGAGCCCCCTCCACTGAGGCACGTGCATGGAGAGGTTTTTAAAAGTGACCGTGGACCCCGGTAGGCTGTTACGCCAGGCGCTGCAGGCTCAGCCAGGTGGCAGCTAGAGAAAGTCCTGGGATGGAAGAGCCCTGCAGGCTCCTTTGGGCTCTGCACTCGGGGCGGGTGGGGAGATGGCACCGCGGTCCCTGGGGGGCGGGCTATCCCACCAGTTTGAAACCTGGCTCTCTGTAAAACAACGTCAGGTTTCCACCCGCCCCAGCTCCGGGTTGCTCAAGACGTTCCAATCGAGTCTAGATGTTTGGTCCGATTTCCACCGTTTCAGTTGGCTTGTTGCTACCGTCAGAAGAGACGTGAAGAGTGGGCCGTGCTGGAGGCAGTGGAAATGGCTCTTTCGCATGGCAGTAGAGTTCAGACTTTGGAACACGATAGGCTGGAAGTGGCTGGTGAGACGGCGCCTCGTCTCACTCTCGCGGTGCCTGTTGCGGTGTTTGCAGTGTGAAGTGAAACTAGTCCTTCGCTGCAAACTCCTAGTCACAGGCATTTGACTGAAAAGGGCTTTGCAAAGTCGGCTAGTGCAGCCCGGCGGCAGGGCCGGCCGCTCCTGCCACGTGTGTCCACCCTGTGCACAGCCCCATGACACTGGCTTCCCACGGCCTCCGCAGAAGCTGATTCCAGAGGTGAGCTGTCTGAGTTACACACTTTCCTGGGAGTCCCTCTGTGGAGTGAGCCTTTCCGACCATCAGTTGACCCCCATCCTCCTTGCCAAAAGGCAGCTCTCGCTCCTGTGGACTCAGACGAAACCTGCCGGTCTTTGTAACTAGGGAGGTTATTTTAGTAGCCGATACTGTGCAAGAGGGGCAGGCAGCTTGCGCTGGGACCAAGCCCACTGTGGCCCTGCGATTTGAAAGGCAGCAGGAGTCAGGCAGCCTGCCCCTGGGCTCCTCCTGCCTTTTCAATGTACCTGCCCCTGTCCCACTGGGACCCCCGTGGACAGGGGCTGCTGCTGGAGCAGCCTTCCTTGCTCCCCTCCCCCTGCTGCTCTGGGGGGGGCAGGGAACGGAGACATTGCTGGGGGGGAAGCCTGTTTCCCCCTAGCACTGGCTTCGGCTCTCTTCCCCTTGCTGCCTCTGTTTTTAACCTTTCCTTGCAAGGCAGGTTTCCTAACTTGGCTGGGTCTTGTTGCTCTCCTCTGGCTTGTCTGGTGTGGGCCGCTCCACCAGCAGAACCAGGACAGTTTCCTCTGGCTATATCTCCCTCCTGTGACTGTTACTAGCCCTTTCCCCGATGGCCCCGCGCTCCTGGCTCATCTGTCCACTGCTCAGAGGCCCAGACCCTTCCCCGAAAGTCCCTGGTTCGTAGGGGAATGCGTGCGCTTGATTGTTCCTTGCGACCATGCTAATGTCAGCGCTTTGTTACCATCGGCAGCTTTGAAATCTCGCCTTGCATTATACAATTGAAATACTCCTAGAAGGTCAAAATGTTTGTTTTCCAAATGCAACTTTTATATTCGCTCTTGTAGCTGAATTAGAATAGAAATGAAAGGACATTTTGAAATAGAAAATGGAGCCGTCGAGCTTAAACCATAGACTGCATCTCCGAATGAGCCGTGTACATGTTCCCCCCAGGTCGAAACCCTCTGCCCTGTGTTGGCCCCCAGCCGAATGAAACTTGGTTCAAACCAGCGCGGTCGCGCAGAATTTCTCTCCTTCATGTCTATTCCAGCTTCCCCCCAGTGGCTGCAGAGCCCCCTGCCTCCGATTTCCGACCTGCCCTCAGGTCCTGCTTGCCAGCTGCCCCACAGCGGGGAGGGAGGGTGGGCATGGAGGAGAAGTGAGCGACAGCCAGCGCGCGGTTACTCACTTGTGCCCCGCTGTTCTGCGAGATGCATTGCTCTGTCTTCCCGTCGGGGCAGGCGTTCAGAGCCCTTGTCCTGGCAGTGGTGTGCGTGTGAGTGAAGGGCTTTCCCCTCAGGCCTGGGGCCTGCCAAAGTCCCCGGGTTTCAAACCCTGCAGGTCCAGCCTCTGGTCTCTGCCAGTGAGCAGCCCCCGCCACTTGGCTTCCTCTGGCCCCGGAAGCCACCAGCACGCAAGCGCAAGATCCGCAAGGCCTTCAGGCCTCGGGCCAGAGAGGCAGGCGCTGGTCGCAGTCCGAGCCCCATCGCCTGCTGCCAGAGGCTCCATCAGTCCAGGCTGGTTCGGCTCCGCCACGGCCCTCCTATTGGGCTTTTCCTCATCTCCATCTGTGGGGACTTGTGGCTCAGCGCCAGCAGGCCCTCGCCTGCCCAGGGATCTAGGCCCCAATGGCAGTTTTGGATCCTGTGGGTGTTCAGCAAGCCCAGGGCACATTGCCCACCGCCCTCCCAAGCCTTGGGTGCCAGAGGGCTAACTGCCCCACACTGCCCCTGAAGCAGAAGCAATCAGGATGCGCTGACCCAAGGGTTTCCTCCTTTTCATCCCTGGCTGAGGCAGCAGTGGGGACCTCTTAACGAGCGTGCTCATGCTGGCCTGTGCCATCTGGCAAGCCCCCACCTCCCCCCCCAAAGGGGTGGAAAGAGAGTACCTTGTCCCTGTAGGAATTTGAACCCTACAGTATTCCCGGGGAGCAGGAGGTCACGAGCTGCGGAGCCCAAGTGGAAGGATGCAAAGCTCCTTGGCTTGTTCGCCGCAAGGCCTGTTCCACGGGGGCCTGCTGCTCGGGGTGGCAAACCAGCAGGCGGTCCTGAGTCGCTGCGGCTACGACTCCTGGGCCTCTGCAAGGCCTGTTCCACGGGGGCCTGCTGCTCGGGGTGGCAAACCAGCAGGCGGTCCTGAGTCGCTGCGGCTACGACTCCTGGGCCTCTGCAAGGCCTGTTCCACGGGGGCCTGCTGCTCGGGGTGGCAAACCAGCAGGCGGTCCTGAGTCGCTGCGGCTACGAATCCTGGGCCTCTGCTGCAGTTCAAGGACTTGCTGTCCCAAGAGGGGCGGGATGGATTTGCTCCCTTGGTCCACGCTGGAGTGGCAGTATCCCGCAGCGGCGCGAGTCCTCCTCCAGCGTCCGTGCGGCGGGTTCCTCCGGCTTCTGCTCGGGCCGGGGTTCCTAGCGGGCACGTCCCTTATCCCTCGGCGGCTCTTGAGGCTCTGCAGAGATGGGCTCAACGTTCTGCTAGTCCCGGCTACCCCAGCCTCTTGGAGCTGCGCTACAGCCACTGGTTCCACTTCCCTGCTCCTAGACCTCAGTGCGCGAGCCCGTGGGCGCCTGTGCTGAGTCTTGCCAAGCAGGCCCCCTCCTAGGCATACACGCCCGGCTGAATGGCAGCCCCTCACCTGTGGGGGTCTGCAGCACGACCTGCTGCCCTCTCTGTCCCTCGGGTGCCAGGGTATCTGGGGCCCCGAAAGTGCACCTGGCGGCCATTTCAGCTGCCCCGGGGAAGCCGGTCGCTCCGTTTTTGCAGCCTCCGTGGTCGGGCGCTTCCGCAAGGGTATGGGCAGACTCCTCCTTGGTCCAGGCCCTGTCGCGAGCTCCCAGCCTGGTTCTTACGGTGCTCATGGGTCCCTCCTTTTGGCCCTTGGCTGCTCCACCTCTCCTGGAGGTTGCTTTCCTTGTCGCTGTCACCTCTGCTTGGCAGTCGTCGGAGCCACGTCGGAGCCACACCCATTGTTCTCCTAGGACAAGGTCCAGCTTTCTCCTGCCCCGGTTTTCCTCCTGAGGCTGTGTCCAGCTTCCATGCTGGCCAGGGCCCTTTCCTCCCCGCAGAGCTCATGGGGCGAAGACGGCGCTGCCCTGGCCAGGCCCTTTCCAAGCCTCTCCGTGCTTGGCGGCAGGTCGTGCAACGGGCCTGGGGTGCCCCGGGTTACCTGCGCATGCTGCTGCCTCTCGCAGCACAGCGTTCCTGGCCCACTCGCCTTCCCGCCGCCATGCCCTGCGCAGAGTCCAGACCACCCCTCCACCTAGGGAAGGGCTGTGGTCGCTGAGAGCTCGGCCAGCACTAGAAAAGGGAAGAACCGTTCCTCGTCTTTGTAACATTGTTCAGGGTGTGCTGCTCCGCGCCCGCCCTCCTGCCATCCGCGGTGCAGCCAGGGGCAGACTCTCTGGCGGCCGCTTGCACTAGGCCTGAGCAGCGCCTCCAAGGTCAGGGACCCGTTTGTTAGCGAGTTTGTGCAGCACAGAGCAATCCAGGGCTGGCCAGGGAGCTCCAGTGGGGAGGGACCAGCCCTCAGGAGAGGCCGAAGCTGTCCGGACATGCGCCTGCTCCTGTGCGGGGCTGGAAGCTGTGGAGGTCCCGCTAGAATGGAAAAGGCCCGTCAGTCTGCAGGTGCGGAGCTGTGTGCCCCTTCCCAGAGCCCTGGGCGCGCTGTACCGAACACCACGCAGCAGAGACTTGGTGGGCGTCTTCCTTTGTGAGCTCAGCCCTCCTGGTTGCCTTGGCCCCCCAGGATTCCAGGGGAGGCTTTTCCTAGAACCCAGCCCACCAGCACCAGTCCCTCCAATCTCCCCGGTGATACACCCCCCATGGGATTGGCCCTTTCTGGCTGTGTCCCTTCTGTGACCGAAGGATGGAGCCGTGTGTGGGGCAGAAGAGCAGCCACCCAACCCTAAGCTCCGTGGATGCTCCTAGCTCTCTGTTGTGCCCTGTTCAACTCCTGGCCCTCACAGCATGCTCCAGCGAGGAGTTCCACAGGCCGGCTGCGCTGCGTGAAGAAATACCACCTCTGCTTTGTGTTAGACCTGCCGCCTATTAACAGATCTGTCTGGCCAGTGCCTAGTGCCGCAGGGAGCTAGGACGTGTAGGCTCTCTAGGCGGGGGCACCCCAGCTCCTCCCCTCAGTGCTCCCTTCTGCGTGCAGGGCGCGGATGCGGGGGTCAGATGGGGTCGGGGAACCTGCGCAGAGCTGTGACCAGCTGGGGAGTGCGTTCCTGAGCCAGGGGCTTGTAGGACACTAGCGCCAGCCCCCATGGTGCAGGGCGTGCCCATGAGCAGCTGCCTTCCCACCGAGAGGGGGGCCCTGCTGTGCTGAGGACAGGGCCCCCGTCTTCTGGAGAGCCGCCAGGAAGGTCCGTTCCTGGGATGGCTGGTCTCCATGGCGACCTCGGCCAAGGGGGGGCTCTGCTGGCGGGGACGCAGCCCCAGGGCCGAGCTCCGGCCCCACCTCTGCACCCATGCCCGGAGAGCCCCGCCGTGCTTGGTTGTCTGGCACATTGCCTCTTGCGTTGCTCTCCGGCGGCTACCGCAGGGCTGGGCCCCAGCACGCCCCCTTCTCGGCAAGGTGGGAGCTGCACGGGCCCGGAGCGTTGCTCAGGCGGCCTGGCAGCCCTGCCTCAAGGCTAAGGGCTTGGTGGCCCGAGTGAGGGTGAAGGAGCGCATGTGCGCCCAAGATCGGGGTGTGATGCGACCAGGGGCCTTGCCAGGTGCCGTCCCGCGTTAGAACTGAGGCACTTGAGCAGATGGCGCTGTGAGCCCCAGAGGCCGGGCTTTTGGGAGCCACTCATGGGTCTGACCCTGACAGCTTCCAGGAGCTTGCGTCAGGTACCAGAGACGGGTGAAATGTGGCGCCCGTTCTCCAAACTGCTAATCCTGTCAAACTCCCAGCCCTAGACCTGTAACTGGTGCAGTGCCAGCCAGCCGGGGCGGCGTTAACACCCCCTTCCAGAGCCAGCCAGGTGTTAACACCAGGCCCAGCTCCCTGCCGAGATTGGCTGGCATGGCTGGTCAGGCCATGGTTTTACAGGTGGAATGCTAAGCGAGGCTGGAAGGGTGCACCCAAGGGTCAGAGCCAGGAATGGAGCCCAGTGTCCTGGGCCCCGTGCTGCTGCCCTGTCCCGGGGGGGGCTGTGCATGGAGCCTGGGGCCTGGCAGCTCTCCTCTCCTGGTTACTTTTCATGGGTGCGGGAGCTTGGGGCAAGGCGGGGCAGACACTGGAATTCAGAGAGCTGCAGCCATCCAGCTGTCAAAACACAAAGCAGCTGCCCTTCCTTGGCCGCCCAAGCCAGAAATCGCACCTGCTACAGGCTCCTCGAGCCGGCTTGGCCCCCCTTAGTCATTTGGCTGGAGATGCGGCCCCCTACAATCCGGAGACCCGGTCGGACTCCAGGTTGCAAACCTCTGGTCTGCAGTGACAGCCCCCGTAGATGCAGGTGGAGGGCCCAGCGCCCATGGGCCATTGCGTGCAAACCACTGTGCTGTACCTCGCTTCTCAGGGTGCGCCCCTGGATCCTGCTCTGGCTTAGCCATCCTGAGGTCAGGGCTGCATGGACACCCCCCCTAGACTGCTGCACAGGCACACGGAAACACACACGCCCTGTTGCCTGACAGATCGGGGTCCTGTCACACCGGGTGCTGTGCAGACACACGCAAGCACACACCCCGCCGCCTGACAGAGATGGGAGCCCTGTCTCGCTGGGTGCTGCTCACACGCACGCCCCTGCCTGACAGAGATGGGGGTCCTGTCTGGCCGGGTGCTGTGCAGAAACACACCCACACACTCCCCACCTGACAGAGATGGGGGGGTCCTGTCTGGCCGGGTGCTGTGCAGACACACGCAAGCACACACCCCGCCGCCTGACAGAGATGGGAGCCCTGTCTCGCTGGGTGCTGCTCACACGCACGCCCCTGCCTGACAGAGATGGGGGTCCTGTCTGGCCGGGTGCTGTGCAGAAACACACCCACACACTCCCCACCTGACAGAGATGGGGGGGTCCTGTCTGGCCGGGTGCTGTGCAGAAACACACCCATACACTCCCCACCTGACAGAGATGGGAGTCCTGTCTGGCTGGGTGCTGCTCACACGCACGCCCCAGCCTGACAGAGATGGGAGTCCTGTCTCGCTGGGTGCTGCTCACACGCACGCCCCAGCCTGACAGAGATGGGAGTCCTGTCTCGCTGGGCGCTGCTCACACGCACGCCCCTGCCTGACAGAGATGGGGGTCCTGTCTGGCCGGGTGCTGTGCAGACACACGCAAGCACACACCCCGCCGCCTGACAGAGATGGGAGCCCTGTCTCGCTGGGTGCTGCTCACACGCACGCCCCTGCCTGACAGAGATGGGGGTCCTGTCTGGCCGGGTGCTGTGCAGAAACACACCCACACACTCCCCACCTGACAGAGATGGGGGGGTCCTGTCTGGCCGGGTGCTGTGCAGAAACACCCCCCCACACTCCCCACCTGACAGAGATGGGGGGGTCCTGTCTGGCCGGGTGCTGTGCAGAAACACACCCACACACTCCCCACCTGACAGAGATGGGGGGGTCCTGTCTGGCTGGGTGCTGTGCAGAAACACACCCATACACTCCCCACCTGACAGAGATGGGAGTCCTGTCTGGCTGGGTGCTGCTCACACGCACGCCCCAGCCTGACAGAGATGGGAGTCCTGTCTCGCTGGGTGCTGCTCACACGCACGCCCCAGCCTGACAGAGATGGGAGTCCTGTCTCGCTGGGCGCTGCTCACACGCACGCCCCTGCCTGACAGAGATGGGGGTCCTGTCTGGCCGGGTGCTGTGCAGAAACACCCCCCCACACTCCCCACCTGACAGAGATGGGGGGTCCTGTCTGGCTGGGTGCTGTGCAGAAACACCCCCCCACACTCCCCACCTGACAGATGGGGGGGGTCCTGTCTGGCCGGGCGCTGTGCAGAAACACCCCCCCACACTCCCCACCTGACAGATGGGGGGGGTCCTGTCTGGCCGGGCTCTGTGCAGAAACACACCCACACACTCCCCACCTGACAGAGATGGGGGGTCCTGTCTGGCCGGGCTCTGTGCAGAAACACCCCCCCACACTCCCCACCTGACAGAGATGGGGGGTCCTGTCTGGCCGGGTGCTGTGCAGAAACACACCCATACACTCCCAACCTGACAGAGATGGGGGGTCCTGTCTGGCCGGGTGCTGTGCAGAAACACCCCCCCACACTCCCCACCTGACAGAGATGGGGGGTCCTGTCTGGCCGGGTGCTGTGCAGAAACACACCCATACACTCCCAACCTGACAGAGATGGGGGGTCCTGTCTGGCCGGGTGCTGTGCAGAAACACCCCCCCACACTCCCCACCTGACAGAGATGGGGGGTCCTGTCTGGCCGGGTGCTGTGCAGAAACACCCCCCCACACTCCCCACCTGACAGATGGGGGGTCCTGTCTGGCCGGGTGCTGTGCAGAAACACCCCCCCACACTCCCCACCTGACAGAGATGGGGGGTCCTGTCTGGCCGGGTGCTGTGCAGAAACACCCCCCCACACTCCCCACCTGACAGATGGGGGGTCCTGTCTGGCCGGGTGCTGTGCAGAAACACCCCCCCACACTCCCCACCTGACAGAGATGGGGGGTCCTGTCTGGCCGGGTGCTGTGCAGAAACACCCCCCCACACTCCCCACCTGACAGATGGGGGGTCCTGTCTGGCCGGGTGCTGTGCAGAAACACACCCCCACGGTCCCCCGGGTGCTGCATCCGGGGCCTTTGATACTGGTTGGGAGGGGAAGGGGGCTGTGCAACTCCCGGTCTAATGTGGGAGCCTCCATCTTGGTGGGGTCTGTGCAGCGTCGGGTCTCAGGCTGGGGGTCCTGCAGGCCTGGTGGGAGGACCCCTCTCGGCAAGGGTGCCGCGCCGGCATACAGGGAGAGGGAGGGCGTGCGATTGGCCATAATCTCTGCTCCTGGCAGGCGCCAGAGCCAGTTGCTGTGGTGTGAGCCCCGAGCGCCATCGTGTGCCAGTCGTGGGAATTGCGGGGTCCAGTCCTGGCGTTGCTCTGCCTGGCTGGGCTCCACCCTGGCCGCCGCGCTGCGTGTCTCCCTGGCTGGCCACCCTGCCTTGCACTAGGCCCCCCAACCCTCTTGGGTGGTCCCCTTCTCTCAGGCTGGACCTGCCTGCAGGGGCACTGGGACGCTGTGTACGCTGCATGGGGTTTGCTAGCAGGGCCGCTGCCGGGTCGGCGTCCCCCCGGCACCGTAGGCCCTGCAGGCATCTGGGCTGATAACTAGCCATGTGCCAGGGGCTGGGGCCTCCTGCGCTGCTGCCGTGCCCGAGCATCAGCAGCCCCTGGGGCGCCTGGCTCAGCAGGGCCCAGCCAGCCCTGCCCCGAGTGGGGGAGCAGCTGGCCTGCTGTTCGTGCAGAGCCCTGTGTAGGGTGCCTGGGTCGCGGGGCTGAGCCGGGGGAGTCCAGCAGCGGGGACTCGAATGGCTTGCGGTTTGGCCCCTAGAGCCCCACGCTGGATGCATTCTGGGCCTTGGGTTCCCCTTCTATAAACATGGGCTCCGGCCCCATATGCAGGTGCCCGGTGTGAGAATTACGCCCGCCCCGGCCGGGCATGCCTCTCGGTGCCCTTGGCAGAAATCCCACGCCCGCAGCACGGCGGCTCCGCTCGGCCCCCTGCTTGCCACTGGCCTGCCAAGAAGCAGAGCGCCCGCGAGCGCCTGTTGTTTACCAACACGGGGGGGGGTGTCTGTGAATTAATTATAGCACAGAGCAGCGAGACACTTCCTGTTTTCTCCCCTCTCCTCCTCCACATTTATCTCGGCAGCCGGCCCCGCCGCTGAGCGAGGCAGGGAGACCTCAGCAGACATGCAGTGCGCAGGGCTGGAGAACACGTCCTCGAGGCTCTCCTGGCTGCCCCCTTCCTCAGCTTCTCTAGCTCCGTCGTGTGGCCCGCTCTGGCTGGGGGCTGCACTCCTGCTGCAGCCCAGCTTCTGCTGCTCCGTGTCCAGTGTGTCCTCTTGTGCCAGCGCAGTCCTTGGGCTAGAGAGAGCAGGTGGGCCTGGGGAACCCAGCCCTCGCGGAGCAGGATTGTCCCTTTCGGCATGGATTGGAAATGCCGAGGAGCAGCCTGTTCTTTCAAGCACGGGGCCCGCTTCCATGGAATAGAAACCCTCCTTGAGGAGCTATGGCGCAAAGGCCTCACGGGCCAGAAGAGCGCTCCTTTGCCTCTCCGGGCTGGCTTGAGATGAGGCGTGGGCACAGAGATGACCGATAAGAGCCGAGTTGAGACGTGGGCCTTGTTGAAATCTTTAGATGGTGCAGTGTATTAAGCAGTTATAGGAATATGAAATTGCTGTAAAATAGGATCTTACAATTGCAAAGAAAAATGTATTCTACTTGGTCTAAATGAAACATTTTGCCTTCTCAAATGGTTTTGATAATAGAACATATTAGCTAGACATCTCTATAAAACCACTAACATGAATATGCTGCTGTCGGAAGAGATTTTCCCTTGTCACTATTGTTTGTCAAAGTAATATCAAATCTTAACTGTCCCCATTGAATATAGAAATAGGTTGATTTGATGGGAATATACGTATTACATGTCACCTGAGTCTAAACAAAGCGAAACGAGCCCGAAGCCTCTGTGGTTTCATTGTGATGTTGGAAAGTTTGGTTTCGAAGGGCCCGTCTGAAATGCAGTGCCCGTACAAATCTGCACCTTTTAATGCCATGTGTCTCAGACACGCCAGCCTTGCCAAACGGGTTTGTGTGCGCAATGTCGAATCATCACAAATCAATAAGATGTATCCACCAGAATAGCTCCGAGTCTAAGCTAAACCCAGTTAGCCTCTCCCCCTCTGACCGGACCACGGGGCAGGCGGTGTCAAGCCATTTTCTATACGGCCCGTAAAGCAAGGGGATGGGGACCGTCAGTGCTTGTCTCTTGCTCAGTGCTGCCATTTGCAGCCTGCTGCTGTCCAGTTGCTAAGTTCTCAGCCATTTTTAGCTTTTTCACTTTCCCAGTTGCTCCGAGGTGACAGCAGGGACTTGGAGCTAGAACAGAAATAGCCTCTGAAACCCAGAGCAAGTGACCTGAAATGAGCCCAAGCCGGTGGCAGGTCGCTGCGCTGTCAGACACGTGCGGGAGGTTAGCGGCTGGAATGGTGTGGCGTGGCGTGGCGTGGTGTGGCGTGGCACGGCGCAGTGCAGCGAGCACCTACTGCTGGAGTCTGGTCAGCCGCTGGCTTTGGGCTCGCCAAACCCACATGGCTGCTGCGTTAGTGACTGTCACTCGGACTGTGGTGACCCTAGCGTGTCCCCTTCCCCCCCCAGGGGCGCACGCAGCCCGCCAAGCCCCAAAATCGGCCGCTCCCAGAGAGCCCCCGTGCCCAGACAAGGCTCTCGCCAGGGGACCACGTGTCCCCTGCCGACCGAGGCTCGCTCCGCTCCCTGCCTCCACTGAGCTGGGCGCTGCAGGAGACTGGTTCCGAGTCACAAGGGCCAGGCTCCTGGCCCGTCCTCTGGCTCGCTCTTGTGTGTGGAACTTGAGCGGGCCCTCAGATGGGCTGGGTGCGGCACAGACACCCTCCCCACCCCCGCGGGCCGGGCCAGGGGACGTACGGGCGGGCTGGCTGGGAGTGCTCCTGGGTGCCCCCCGCCCAGACCTGACATGTCTTTGGTTCCTCTCAGGGAAGAAAAATCTGAGGACCAGAATCTGCAGGGCCTCAAGGACAAGCCCCTGAAGACCAAAAAGGTGAAAAAGGAGAAGCAGCGGGAGGCGGAGCCGGCTGAGGCGGGCAAGGCTGAGACGTCTGAAGGAGCTGGGGCTGCCCCGGCCGCCCCCGAGGCCTCAGCCTCTCCCAAGCAACGCCGCTCCATCATCCGAGACCGTGGCCCCATGTACGACGACCCCACGCTGCCCGAGGGCTGGACGCGCAAGCTCAAGCAGAGGAAGTCTGGCCGCTCGGCAGGGAAGTACGACGTCTACCTGATCAAGTGAGTCGGCTCCCAGCATGCACTGGGCCGGGGGGGGCGGGGCCTGAAGTTTCCAGCGTGCACTGGGCCCGTGGGTGCAAGACCACGCTCCCAGCGTGCAGTGCTGCTGTGCCTGGTCATATCCCCGTGGCCCGGTGGGAGGTCCAGCTCCCAGCATGCCACGCTGTTCCCGTGCCCCGGAGCCTCTCCCATGGGCTGCTGGAAGACGCGGTCCTGGAGCACTAACTGCTGGGCCGTTTCCAGGCGGGTGCCCAGGGAGCCTGTTTAACGCCGGCTCCTGCACATACTGGCTCCAGCTTGGCCCCCCTTGTGCCCGTTGGGGGTGACTCTTCCTAACTCTTGTCCTCGCCCCCACAGCCCCCAGGGCAAGGCCTTCCGCTCCAAGGTGGAGCTCATTGCCTACTTCGAAAAGGTAGGAGACACCTCCCTGGACCCCAACGATTTCGACTTCACGGTGACGGGCCGGGGCAGTCCCTCGCGGCGTGAGCAGAGGCCCCCCAAGAAGGCCAAAGCCCAGAAAGGAGCCGGGACAGGGCGTGGGCGGGGCAGGCCCAAGGGCAGCGGCTCAGCCCGGCCCAAGGCCACCGCATCGGAGGGCGTGCAGGTCAAGCGGGTGATCGAGAAAAGCTCCGGCAAGCTGCTAGTCAAGATGCCCTTCCAGCCAGGGCCGCCGGGGGGTGTCGGGGCGGGCGGCTCGGCCACCACCTCGGCGGCCCCAGGGCCGGGCGGCCGGCGGCCCGGGCGCAAGCGGAAGGTGGAGTCTGACCCCCAGGTGCTGCCCAAGAAGCGGGGCCGCAAGCCGGGGGTGGTGGCAGCTGCCGCGGGGCCGGCGGTGGCCGAGGCCAAGAAGAAGACCATGAAGGAGCCGTCCTTCCAGGCTGTGCAGGAGACAGTGCTGCCCATCAAGAAGCGCAAGACCCGGGAGGCTGTGGCCCTCGAGGTGGCCCCCCCGCCCCCTGAGCGCAGCCCCAAGGGACCCCGCCCTGGTCGCCGCAGCAAGGAGAGCAGCCCCAAGGGGCGGGGGGGCAGCACCGCCCCCGCCTCCCCCTCCCCCTCCCCCAGCCGGAAGGAGCCGCAACCTCCCCCCCCGCCCCACCAGCCGCCCCCCCAGCCTCTGGCCCAGCCCCCCGCCAGCCCCAAGGACAGCAGGAGCCCCCCCGAGGCTCAGGACTCGAGCAGCCCAGCGCAGCCGGAGAGCGACGGCTGCCCCAAGGAGCCGCCTAAGACTCAGCCGCCTGGCATGCTCTACAAACACCGAGGGGAAGGGGAGCGCAAAGACACTGTGTCCTCCCCCTCCTCAGCGCCCCCGCCCGCCGCCCTGCCCCGGCCCGGCAGCAGAGACGAGGCCGTGGATAGCCGGACGCCCGTCTCGGAGCGCGTCAGCTGACTTTGGGCGGCCCCTGGCTAGCGGGACGGACGGACAGACAGACACCCCCCCAAGATGAGAGGCAGCTGCTCCCGGGTAGGGCTCCGGCAAAGCACCTCCCCTGCCCCCCAGCGCCCCCGGCTTCCAGCCCCCAGTTCTCCTCCCTCCCTCCGTTTTTAATACCAAGAAGCACAGTGAGGGGCGTGGACGACTCCCCCCCGGGACGGAAGCCACTTTGCACTTTTTCTATGAGAGAGGGGTGCCCAACCTCCCCCAGCTCCTACCGAAATGCTTTGCTGCGTATACTACTGACCAGGCCAGCGGTTGGGGCAGCCCCCGGGGCGGGCCGAAGGGAGCGACTGTGTATGTGGCCCCCTGCCCCCATTCCCTCTGCAGTGCCATGTTATAGCGTCGTCTGGTCGCCAGTATGGATCTGTGTGTGTCTTGGTAGGGCCCGTGTTGTGTGTGTGAGCGGGGGCGGGGCGCCGCGCCAGGCCTAGGGCAGCCCCGTGGGCAGCCGAGGAACAAGCGTTCTTCCACTTCCTTCCCAACGCCACTAGCTTAGGAAACCATTTGCACTAGCCAGCCTTTGGCCGGCCCGGGGGGCACGTGTGACCCTACCTGCAGCTCGGACGGGTACAGGGGCCCTGAGCATCAGCCGGGCTGGGAGAGGGAGGCCAGGGTGCTCCGCTACCAGCTGCGCTCTCACCCAGGCGCAGGCGTGTTGCTTGTAGAGCCGGGCAGGGGGAGCCAAAGGGAAGGAGAATCCGAGCTCAGAAAGTCCCGGTGGAGGGCTGTGCCTTTTTTTTACGATGGACACAAAGGGTTCAAATAAATCCCCCCCCCCCCCCACAGGGAGGGCCGGCCGACCCCGGCTCTGCGCACGGAGATACGGTACCAGGCGCTCGGTCTGTGCCGCGCTGGGAGCTGTCAGACTCCACCCGTCCCCGTTGCGAGCGGGAAGGCTGGGGAGGGCAGGGTTAGGTTGCAGCCCGCTGGGGTAGCTGGGAGCCTCGCTGCAGTCAGGTGGCCGGCGGAGGGCCCAGAGCAGCCGTGCCAGAGAATAGCGAAGACTCCCTCCCGCGCCTGCCCTGCTGCCTGAGCTGGGCCCTTTCCAGCCCTTGGCATGCGGAGCCTCGAGTTTTCATTCCCCCCAAGCTGGCAAAACCAGGCCTCACTTCCAGGGCCCGCAGCCCAGGCCCAGGCCGCCTGCTTAGGCCTGAGGCTTTGCTGTGACGGTCTGGAGAGGGGAGCTGGCCTGGTGGTGGGAGGGGGGGGGGCGTGTCAGTCCTGGATACAGCCCCTCGGTCAGCTCAGCCCCCTGCTCCCTGGAGCCCCGGCTCTTCACAGGCCGGCCTCCCAAATTGTCATTGGGCTCCCCAGCCGTGCCAAGCCCCGGTTGTAGCACTTTACCCTCCCCAGCGAGGGGTGTGTCTGGGGCCGGAAGGGCAGCGCCAGGTCCCTGAGCACTGGTCTAGGTGGCTCTGCTGCAGAGGCGCCTGGCGCTGTGAGCTGCCCGATTGCTGCGCTCGCCAGCCGGCCCAGCTCCTACTCGTGCACTTTAGAAAGGGGGTGGCCAGTCCTTGAAGGTCTCTTCTCGCCTGGGCTCCCCTCCCCTAACGCCAGGGGTCTGGTGGGCGGGCGAGGGACCTCCCCTGCTGGTAGGCAGCAGGTGCAGCGGGGCCCACAGGAATGGCCTGCGGGGCCGAGTGCTTGGGTGTTAGTTCCATCACCCCATTCTCCTTCCTCAGTGGCCGGCTCCGCAGGTGGCCTCCCCTCCCCGCGGGCTCTGTGTGCCGAGCTGGTAAAGCAGGGCCCGGGGGCCTGCTCCCTGTCGATTGATTCTCGCACGCCCCAGGCGCTGGGTGTTCCCCCTCCCTGTGTATTGCATCATGGCCGTGGGGCCGGACTGCTCTCTGCGTCTTTCCGTTCCTTCCTCTGCTTGTGATGGGATTGACGAGTCCCCTCTGGCAGGAGAGCCCGGGCGCTCTCTCGCTTCTTCCTAGCCTAGGACAAGGGACAATAAAGGATCCTTCCAACCTGCCTGCCCGTAGCTTTCTCTGTGACCAGAGCTGTGAGCCGAGAGTTACGGGGCGGAGGGGCAGCTCATGCTCTCGGAGCCTGGCTTGGGTCTTTGCACTCCTCTGCTCGGCTGCTCCTGCGGGGCGTTGGGTCGCTGGAGGCCGAGCAGTCCTTCCGTGGTGGAAGCAGGACCCCAGCGGGTACGAGAGCGGACCCTCGGCTGCTGCATGTGTCGTGGGCAAGCCAGCCTGCGCTGTGTGTCGTCACCCCTAGACCGCCGCCCGCCCGCCACCATGGCCATGGAGCACATGAGCCCCAGCGAGCTAGATGGGCCTGGTTCCATAGGCCGTGCACGGGCGCCTGCTGGAGCTGGGCAGACCTGGCCTTGGTGTTCCTCAGTATTCCCCCCGCACGAGCAGGGAGTGTGCCGCAGTGGCGTGCAGGCGGGGGCTGTGCTGGCAGCCAGCTGTGGCTCCCGCCCTTCATGTAAGTTAGCAATAGCCGCTCGGGAAGTAGCAGGGTTGAGTTTCTGTTCTTCCAGACAACGAGTAGCCCGAGCGTTCAACTTCCAAGGGAAGGGGGCGGGAAGATCCCCAAGTGTCCACTTGCTTCCACCGCGGTTGTCTTCCTGCCCTCTTCCAGATCCACACCCCCTTCAGCTCCCACTCCCTGCTTCCCCCCGTAGGAACAGGAGATGCCAGGGGATTCCTCCGCCGCCCACACACAATCTGTTGAGTGCAAAAAATGAAATCCATTGGGTCTCCCTCCCTAGGTCAGGGGCTGCGTCCTTGTTCCTCCGCTTCTGTCAGAAAACATCGTTCCGCTTTCAAGACTCAGTAGTGATTGTCACATGACCAAATATTACCAGGACTGTTAATCAGTATATGCTGAGTGCTTGCCCTTTGTATACAGATGTAAGCTCCCCATGTATAGCTGACTTTCTAGCAAGAGGCTGTTTTGTTACTTTTTGCCTTTTTGGTTTTAAATGAGTTTTTCTTTTATCTTGTTGAAAATTCTGGAGAGAGAGAGAGACACACACACACACACAGAACTGGGATTTTGGGTCACTTTTACTTTTCCCTGCCTCTGCTAGTCGTTTCTTGGGGGGAGGGGACAAAAACCGTGGTGTTTTGAGACTTTATATTTGTGTGTCTTTTCTTTTAGTCTTGCCCAGTCGAGTTTTAAAAAAAAAAAGACAGAGGAATGTCGGTGAAAATCTTGTGTTTTCTGTTTTCCTTTTGCGATGGTCTGCAGGTCTGTATTGTGAACGCTTTTGGAAAGTAATTGTCCCAAACACACACGTTTCCACCAGGATGCTTTTCAAGCAAAAATTCACACACAGAGCAGAGAGCCCCAGAGAGCTTCCCATCAAAATCTGCTTTGCTCCCCCTGGGAGCCCCTTGTTGCTCTGGTGGTGCAAATGGAGGCCTAGCTGTCTCCCTGAGGTACTTCCCTGCTGCCAAGCCTAGAGAGTAAGCCTCCTCTTGAGTCTAACGGCCAGCGGAGAGCCTGGGAGCTGGTGCTAGAGATGGGCTGGGTGGGTGTGAGCTGCAGACTTGTAGCAAGGGTGCAGACAGTCCATGCAGTGTCCATCATGCGCTGGGGGTCGGGAGTGTCTAATCGCTGGGGCGGAGTGGCAGCATCTGGAATCGGAGACAGGCAGTGCTGACATCTTTAACGAATTCCACGTCAACGCGAAGTGCTGGAATCGAGTTCCCTTTCCGGAGAGCCAGGCAGCTGCCAATGCGATGGTCCCATGGCTCTGTTGGGGGGGGCAGTGCTGACTGAATCTGGACCCATTGGCCCAAGAGAGCTGCACCAGTGCTGATCAGAACCCCAGCTTGGAGAATCAAGCCAACCCCACCAAGCTGGGTGTCCATTGACAGATTCCCACCCAGAGCTCCTCTGAATGAATTCCTGTTTGAACAAGAGCAGGTGGAACCTAGGGTTACCTACAAAACCAGGAACGTTGTGACGTGGGCTCCAACGGCAGGGGTCAAAACCTGACTTTTCAGTGGACAGGGACCCCACATGTGGATGAGAAACCAAGGAGGAAAAGCCACTAGCCTCTTGCTTAATTTTACATCCAACTCAGAGAGAAACCTAGAAGCTTGTATCTAAACTGGCAAGGCAAAGATCAGTTGAAACACACCAGGAGATTGAAATAAATACCTGAGTTGTGTTAGCAGAGTTCCGGGAGTGTTTGTAACATGGAGAGGACTGTCCGAATGCCAGGAGGGGAAGCAGTTACGCTGTTCCCAGAGTGGTGCTGTTTTCCGAGGTCTGTTTTAAAAATACATGGCTTCTGATCTTACCGGGTGACTCGTCCACAGTTGTCATCTTCATGGGCATAGCTGGGGTAGACTTGGTCCCATGGCAAAGGAATTGAGTGGATCCTAGCATCTGAATCCCATAATCGCAATAAAAAGGATCCTGTGAGATTCCTGTGTCATCCTGTCACCACTATGAAACCTGGGTCATTAAATTAGCACTGGCCAAAACAGCTCTGTTAGCAACGTTCTGGAGCTGAATTAGTACCAAATAGCAGCTGACTGGGGCACAGATGGGGAATTTGACTGAGAAGATGTCTTTCATCTGATGCATCAGATTTTCAATTCCAGACAGAAGGGGAGCCCTCTCAGCTGATCTGAGAGGGGTTTTGCTTGAGATTTCTTTTTTTAAGTTCTATTTTATTCCAAACACACCTTAATTATCTATATACTTGCAATTCTTTGCATCTGTTGGATGCATAGTTGGGACAATTGCTTTACGAAAAGACTCCCTCAAGTAGATTGTTTTCCTGAAATAAATCTTGGACCCGTTGTTCTTTTCTAGTTTTTGTGTACAGCCAAAACGTCTGAAAGCACTGACTATTTAAAACAGGAAACAAGCAATGAAAGGAAAAGTTTGTATCATTTCAGTGAGAAGCAACCCAGCCACCTCCATGTGAATGTACGTGTATGTTTCCAGGAGTCCACGCCGATTGCTCATTGTACCTTATTTATTATATACGAGAGTTTGCCTTATAAATTTACAAGAAAACCAAGCGACCCTGCACGTCTGTTCTTTTGCGTGTCTTGTGTTGCCGCCACGTGCTCTCCCGGGTAAGTACTGGGCTCGGCCCCGCCCGCCCGTGGCCACGCCCTTTCCCACAATGCTTTGCTGCACGCTGGCGCCTCCGCCGGCCCTGGGCGCTGCAGCAGAACCACACCCAAGATGGGGGCGCTGCCGTCACGCGGCCCCGACGCTTCCGCCACACTCACCATGGCGTCACGCCGGTCGGTAGGTGGAGGCTGCAGCACCCAAGATGGCGTCGGGGATGGGGCCGTTCTCCGCAATGCGCATGCGCATCTGGAGTTTAAAAGTTTTCTCTTAAAGGCGACGCGCCTGACGGGCCGCGCGGGGCATGGCCGGGACCGGCTCCGGGACCGGCCGCTTCCTCTACGAGCTGCCGGCCTGGCTGGTCTGCGGCTTCTGCCGCCTCATGGACGCGCTGGGCCCGGCGGACTGGGAGCGCTTCGGTACGGGGGGTTTGCTGGGGCGGCAGCGTGTGTGCTGGGGGAGGAGGTGTGGGGGGGCGGGGGGCGTGCTGGGGGGAGGTGCAGTGTGAGTGGGGGGGGTGCGCTCGGGGGAGAGGTGTGAACGCTGGGGGGGCGGTGTGTGTGCTGGGGAGGAGGTGCGGGGGAGGTGTGAACGTGGGGGGGGCGGTGTGTGCTGGGGGAGGAGGTGCGGGGGGAGGTGTGAACGTGGGGGGGCGGTGTGTGTGCTGGGGAGGAGGTGCGGGGGGAGGTGTGAACGTGGGGGGGCGGTGTGTGTGCTGGGGGAGGAGGTGCGGGGGGAGGTGTGAACGTGGGGGGGGGCGGTGTGTGCTGGGGGAGGAGGTGCGGGGGGAGCTGTGAATGTGGGGGGGGCGGTGTGTGCTGGGGGAGGAGGTGCGGGGGGAGGTGTGAATGTGGGGGGGGCGGTGTGTGCTGGGGGAGGAGGTGCGGGGGGAGGTGTGAACGTGGGGGGGCGGTGTGTGCTGGGGAGGAGGTGCGGGGGAGGTGTGAATGTGGGGGGGCGGTGTGTGCTGGGGGAGGAGGTGCGGGGGGGAGGTGTGAACGCGGGGGGCCTGTGTGTGTGCTGGGGGAGGAGGTGCGGGGGGAGGTGTGAACGCGGGGGGGCTGTGTGTGTGCTGGGGGAGGAGGTGCGGGGGGAGGTGTGAACGTGGGGGGGCGGTGTGTGCTGGGGGAGGAGGTGCGGGGGGAGGTGTGAACGTGGGGGGGCGGTGTGTGTGCTGGGGGAGGAGGTGCGGGGGGAGGTGTGAACGTGGGGGGGGCGGTGTGTGCTGCGGGGGGAGGTGTGAACGTGGGGGGGGCGGTGTGTGCTGGGGAGGAGGTGCGGGGGGAGGTGTGAACGTGGGGGGGCGGTGTGTGTGCTGGGGGAGGAGGTGCGGGGGGAGGTGTGAATGTGGGGGGGGCGGTGTGTGCTGGGGGAGGAGGTGCGGGGGGAGGTGTGAACGTGGGGGGGGCGGTGTGTGCTGGGGGAGGAGGTGCGGGGGGAGGTGTGAATGTGGGGGGGGCGGTGTGTGCTGGGGAGGAGGTGCGGGGGAGGTGTGAATGTGGGGGGGCGGTGTGTGCTGGGGGAGGAGGTGCGGGGGGGAGGTGTGAACGCGGGGGGCCTGTGTGTGTGCTGGGGGAGGAGGTGCGGGGGGAGGTGTGAACGCGGGGGGCTGTGTGTGTGCTGGGGGAGGAGGTGCGGGGGGAGGTGTGAACGCGGGGGGGCTGTGTGTGTGCTGGGGGAGGAGGTGCGGGGGGAGGTGTGAACGTGGGGGGGGCGGTGTGTGCTGGGGGAGGAGGTGCGGGGGGAGGTGTGAACATGGGGGGGGCGGTGTGTGCTGGGGGAGGAGGTGCGGGGGAGGTGTGAACGTGGGGGGGCGGTGTGTGCTGGGGGAGGAGGTGCGGGGGGAGGTGTGAATGTGGGGGGGGCGGTGTGTGCTGGGGGAGGAGGTGCGGGGGAGGTGTGAATGTGGGGGGGCGGTGTGTGCTGGGGGAGGAGGTGCGGGGGGGAGGTGTGAACGCGGGGGGCCTGTGTGTGTGCTGGGGGAGGAGGTGCGGGGGGAGGTGTGAACGCGGGGGGCTGTGTGTGTGCTGGGGGAGGAGGTGTGGGGGGGGAGGTGTGAACGCGGGGGGCCTGTGTGTGTGCTGGGGGAGGAGGTGCGGGGGGAGGTGTGAACGTGGGGGGGGCGGTGTGTGCTGGGGGAGGAGGTGCGGGGTAAGGTGTGAATGTGGGGGGGCGGTGTGTGCTGGGGGAGGAGGTGTGGGGGGGGAGGTGTGAACACGGGGGGCCTGTGTGTGTGCTGGGGGAGGAGGTGCGGGGGGAGGTGTGAATGCGGGGGGCCTGTGTGTGTGCTGGGGGAGGAGGTGCGGGGGGAGGTGTGAACGCGGGGGGGCTGTGTGTGTGCTGGGGGAGGAGGTGTGGGGGGAGGAGGTGTGGGGGGGAGGTGTGAATGCGGGGGGCCTGTGTGTGTGCTGGGGGAGGAGGTGCGGGGGGAGGTGTGAACGCGGGGGGGCTGTGTGTGTGCTGGGGGAGGAGGTGCGGGGTGAGGTGGGAATGTGGGGGGGCGGTGTGTGCTGGGGGAGGAGGTGCGGGGGGGAGGTGTGTGCTGGGGAGGAGGTGCGGGGGAGAGGTGTGAGTCGGGGGGGGCGATGTTGTGTCCTGTGTGCCCCGTGAGGTCTGGGTAGCAGGGACACGTGAACCCGTGCGAGGGAGGAGGCCGGGCGTGGGACTGGGGCCGAGGCAGCAGTGCTGGGCCGCGGGGAGGTGACGATTGGAGGTCCAGGGCTCTCGGGAGGCTGGATTGCGGGGTACCGGGGGCGCCCGGTGCTGACGTCTCTGCTCCCCAGCCGCGCGGATCGCCCGGGATCAAGTGGAGCTGCGTCTCTGCCAGGGGACAGAGGGCCGGACCCAGCGGCTGCTCTGGGCCTGGACAAACCGGAACGCCCGGGTCGGGGAGCTGCTGGCGCTGCTGGACGAACTGGAGCTGTACCGGGCCCGTGACCTCCTGGCCAGCTGTGAGCACCCACGGCCAGCCCTGCCCTAGCGGCCCCTCCCCTCCCTGGCCCCTCCCCTCCCGTTCAGGGGTTCCCCGACGTTTTGGCATCACACCCCCTTGTGCCTCTGGAGAAACACTCATGGCCAGGGCTTGACACACAAAACCATCGACTCGCCCGTGGCAAGGAGGAGCCGGGCTTGGGCGATCGGGCAGCGCGGCTGGCGAGCGGGGCTCTCCGCGGTTCGGCGAGCCCTGCTCATGCCCCCTCCCCCCCCCCCCGACAGCAAAACTTGAGCGCAAAAAAAAAAGGAACTGGGGCCAAATAAACAAAAATAGCAGCACAACTTGGGAGGGGGGAATTGCCGGGGGGTCTGGGTTGCCTCATGCCCCCTGGAATTTCCGCACACCCCCCGGTTTGGGAGCCCATGCTCTAAATGTTTCCATCTGTGCGGAATAATTTTGCTGTGTGCGCAGCGGCAGGCGCGCCTGGGCACCGCTTCCACAGACAGCCTGCGCTGGATGCTCTGCTCCCCTACTGGGCAGCCCTGGGCTGCCGCCCCAGCTCCCATCCCGCAGCCCCCTGCTAGCCGGGCCTTGCCTGAGGTGGTGCGGGTGGGAGCCCAGTGCTTGGGTGTCTTGCGGGGGCTCAGGACTGACAAAGGGCAGGTTCCTGCTTCCCGCCCACTTTAACCCTGTGTTTTGTTTCCCAGGGCAGCCTCCCACCCAGCCCCCCGTTCTGAGCCCCCCAGTTCTTCCCTCGGCGCCTCCAGCCCCCCCCACCAGTGACAGCAGAACCTCGACCGCTGCCTGGGACCCCCCCAAGCCGCCCCCCCAGTCCCTGCCAGGTAACACCCCCCTTCGACCAGCCTCTCCCTCTGGAGTTGGAGGATCTGCGTTTATTCCTCCCCCCAACACTCTGTTTCTGCCCCACTGCAGATCCCTCCTGCTCCTCCCTGCCCCTGCCCAGCCCCCCGCCCCGCAGCCTGCTCAGCACCGGCAGCCAGGGCCCCGGCCCCTTGCTCTCGGCGCCCCCTGCCAGCCAGGTAGGAGTGTGGGGAGGGGCCTTAGTGGGGCCTGGGCAGGGATGGAAGGGGGGGACGCAGGGGCCTGATTGGGTCCTACCCAGAAACCTTAGTGCCCTGGGCTGGGGTCCCTGTTGCTTTGGGGGATCAGAAGCACCAGCGTGTGGGTCTCTCTCTCCCCACAGAGGGTGGAGTCGCTGGGCCCCGCCCCCCAGCCCTTCGCCTGGCCCCTGGCGGAGCTGGTGCAGGCCACGGGCGGCTTTGCGGAGCGGTACAAGGTGGGCGAAGGCGGCTTCGGGTGCGTGTACCGGGCCCGGCTGCGCAACACCGACTACGCTGTCAAGCGTCTCAAGGAGGTACCGGGGGGCCACAGGACCCTCCTCCCTAGCCCTGGCCAGCCAGGGATCTACCCGCAGTCCCTGGAGCTGCCCCACACGGGCCCTGCTCCCCTTTCTCTGCCCACGGGCTCTCGCTAACCTCCCTCTCCCCAGAACGCGGAGCTGGACTGGAGCAGCATCCGGAGCAGCTTCCTCACAGAGGTGGAAAAACTGTCCCGGTGAGGGGGGGCTGGAGGTCAGGAGTGGGGGGCTGGACTGGCAGGGGCTGTGGGGCAAGAGTGAGGGGCACTGGCGGGGCTACAGGTGGGAGTGGGAGACACCGACAGGACTGGGCTGATGGGTAGCGGGGCCGGGGGGCGTCGGGCGCTGGCGGGGGGGCAGGGACAGTTGGGGGGCTGGGATCGTCGGGGGATGGCGGGTGCCAGGGGGCGGGGAGCGTCAGGCGCTGGCGGGGGGGCGTCAGCTGGAGGAGTGTCGGGCGGGGGCGACGGACAGGGCCGGGGGGCATCGGGCGCTGGTGGGGGATGGGGAGAGTTGGGGGGCTGGCAGTGCGGGGGGACGGGGAGCGTCTGGCACTGGTGGGCGGCGGAGGGCGTTGGCCGGAGGAGCGTCGGGCACAGGCGGGGCCGGGGCGTGTTGGGCGCTGGCGGGGCGTGGAGAGAGTCGGGGGGCTGGGAGTGTCGGGAGCTGGCGGGGAGCTGGGAGCATCGGGGGCTGGTGGGGGCGGGGGAGCGTCGGGCACAGGCGGGGCCGGGGGGAGTTGGGGGGCTGGGAGCGTCGGGGGCTGGTGGGGGCGGGGAGCGTCGGGCGCAGGCGGGGCCGGGGGGAGTTGGGGGGCTGGGAGCGTCAGGGACTGGCGGTGCCGGGGGGTGTGGAGCGTCGGGCGCAGGCGGGGCCGGGAGGCGTCGGGGAGCTGGGAGCGTCGGGCGCAGGCGGGGCCGGGGGGAGTTGGGGGGCTGGGAGCGTCGGGGGCTGGCGGTGACGGGGGGTGGGGAGCGTCGGGCGCAGGCGGGGCCGGGAGGCGTCGGGGAGCGGGGAGCGTCGGGCGCAGGCGGGGCCGGGGGGCGTCGGGGGGGAGCGGGGAGCGTCGGGCGCAGGCGGGGCCGGGGGGTGGGGAGCGTCGGGAGCTGGCGGGGAGCTGGGAGCCTCGGGGGCTGGCGGGGGGTGGGGAGCATCGGGCGCAGGCGGGGCCGGGGGGCGTCGGGGAGCGGGGAGCGTTGGGAGCTGGCGGGGAGCTGGGAGCGTCGGGGGCTGGCGGTGGCGGGGAGCGGCGGGGGCGGGGAGCGTCGGGGGCCGGCGGGGAGCGTCGGGGGCTGGCGGTGCCGGGGGGCGGGGGTGCTGGGGGGCGGGGAGCGTCGGGGGCCGGCGGTGCCGGGGGGCGGGGGTGCCGGGGGGCGGGGAGCGTCGGGGGCCGGCGGTGCCGGGGGGCGGGGGTGCCGGGGGGCGGGGGAGCATCGGGGGGCTGGCGGTGCCGGGGGGCGGGGAGCGTCGGGGGCCGGCGGTGCCGGGGGGCGGGGGTGCTGGGGGGCGGGGAGCGTCGGGCGCCGGGGGGGCAAGCGTCAGGAACACCAGCAGAGCTTGCGCTCGGCATGCGTTGCGCTCCCCGAGCCCCAGGTAACTGGGCGCCCCCCCGCTGTGCCTGTGGCCAGGTTCCGGCACCCCAACATCGTGGAGTTCGGGGGGTTCTGCGCCGAGCGGGACCAGTTCTGCCTCGTCTACGTTTTCATGCCCAACGGGTCCCTGGAGGACGGGCTGAGCTGCCAGGTGCGAGGGCCGAGGGCTGTGGCCCGGAGGCTGTGGGGCGGGTGCCCCCTGGGCCGGGCCAGGAGGGCCCAGCCCCTCGCCCCCAGTCACCCTCTGCTCCCCGCAGGGCGGGCGCCCCCCCCTCTCATGGCCCCAGCGGCTGGAGGTGCTGGTGGGGGCAGCACGAGCTGTTCAGTTCCTGCACCAGGACACGCCCAGCCTCATTCACGGGGATGTCAAGAGGTGAGGGGGTAACTGGGGTGGGGGGGCGTGGGGGGCGCTGGGGCAGCGTCTCACCCCATGTCCCCCCCCAGCTCTAACATCCTGCTGGACGCGGCGCTGCGTCCCCGGCTGGGCGACTTCGGGCTGGCGCGGGCGGGGCGGGGCCGAGCACCTGCCGGGGGGCTCAGCGCACCCTGGGCCGGACCCACACGGTGCAGGGCACCCTGGCCTACCTGCCCCCCGAGTACGTGCAGAGCGGGGCCCTGTCCCCCTCCATTGACACCTACAGCTACGGCGTGGTGAGTGCCACTCCCTCCACCCCACCCCGGCCCCATGCTCACGGAGCAGCCCCCTGCCTCGCTGCCCGGGACACACACGGGGGGCGGGGGCCTTGCTGGAGCCCTCAGCCCCCCTTGCCCCTCAGGTGCTGCTGGAGACGCTGACGGGGAGACGGGCCCTGGAGGCAGACGGGCGGGGACGGACAAAATACCTGGTGAGCCCCTGCCCCTGGGCCTCCCCCAGCCCCGTCGGGGCCCGTCCCCCCAGCCCCGGGGCCCCCGTCCCCCCAGCCCCGCCGGGGCCCCTCCCTCCTGCCCCGGGGCCCCTGTCCCCCCAGCCCTGCCGGGGCCCCTCCCTCCTGCCCTAGGGCCCTGTCTCCCCAGCCCCGCCGGGGCCCCTCCCTCCTGCCCCGGGCCCTCCCTCCTGCCCTAGGGCCCTGTCTCCCCAGCCCCGCCGGGGCCCCTCCCTCCTGCTCCGGGGCCCCTGTCTCCCCAGTCCCGCCGGGCCCCTCCCTCCTGCCCCGGGGCCCCTCCCTCCTGTCCCAGGGCCCCTGTCCCCCCAGCCCCCCGGGGCCCCTCCCTCCTGCCCCGGGGCCCCTCCCTCCTGCCCCGGGGCCCCTGTCCCCCCAGCCCCCCGGGGCCCCTCCCTCCTGTCCCAGGGCCCCTGTCCCCCCAGCCCTGCCGGGGCCCCTCCCTCCTGCCCCGGGGCCCCTCCCTCCTGCCCTAGGGCCCTGTCTCCCCAGCCCCGCCGGGGCCCCTCCCTCCTGCTCCGGGGCCCCTGTCTCCCCAGCCCCGCCGGGGCCCCTCCCTCCTGCTCCGGGGCCCCTGTCTCCCCAGCCCCGCCGGGGCCCCTGTCTCCCCAGCCCCGCCGGGGCCCCTCCCTCCTGCTCCGGGGCCCCTGTCTCCCCAGCCCCGCCGGGGCCCCTCCCTCCTGCTCCGGGGCCCCTGTCTCCCCAGCCCTGCCGGGGCCCCTCCCTCCTGCTCCGGGGCCCCTCCCTCCTGCTCCGGGGCCCCTGTCTCCCCAGCCCCGCCGGGGCCCCTCCCTCCTGCTCCGGGGCCCCTGTCCTCCCCAGCCCCGCCGGGGCCCCTCCCTCCTGCTCCGGGGCCCCTGTCTCCCCAGCCCCGCCGGGGCCCCTCCCTCCTGCTCCGGGGCCCCTGTCTCCCCAGTCCCGCCGGGGCCCCTCCCTCCTGTCCCAGGGCCCCTGTCCCCCCAGCCCCCCGGGGCCCCTCACTCCGGCCTTCTGTGCCCACAGAAGGATCTGGTGGCAGAGGGGGAGGCGGATGCGGCCGAGGTGCCTGGGCGATGGCAGGCGGCAGCGACGGGCCCGGACCCTGACGCTCGGGCAGCCCAGGTGGGCACCAGGATCTTCCAGAACCACGCGGACCGGCGGGCAGGGCCCTGTGCAGAGGAGCTGGGCACCTCACTGGGGCGACTGGCTGCCCGCTGCCTCCACAGGCGCAGCAAACGGCGCCCCCCCATGGCCCAGGTACCGGGCGCCTGGAGTGAGGGGGCTGGGGGCCTGGGGAGGGCTGGGGTGTCGCCGGCCTGGGGGGGGACGCCTGGGGTATCTCCTTGCTCAGGGAGGACCGGGGAGGGGACTGGGTTCTCTCCTGTCGGGGGGAGAAGCCTGGACCCCCGGGTCCCACCCCAACTCTGCTTCTCCCCGAGGTGTACCAGGAGCTGGAGCGGCTGCAGACGTCCCTGTCCTGGGCTGCCCTCACTGACTCCCAGGGGGGCTCGTCCTCCAGGACCCCAGCGCTGCCCCCCAACCAACCTGTGGAGAGTGACGAGAGCCTGTTGGGGGAGGGGGACAGTGTCTTAGGTGAGGCCTTTGCCCCCAGCACAGCCCATTGGCTGCCCCCCAGGTCGCAGCTGGGGAAACTGAGCCCTGCGGGGTGACCTCTGACCTCTGCTCTCTCTGCAGGTGTTGCCTCATCCCTGGCCCCCGACATTCACATCAACCCGGCCCGGCAGCGCATCATGGAGCGGCTGGCGCTGTACCAGCAGGGGGCGCTGGACAGCCTGGGGGTGCTGGCCTCTGAGCCCCCTGCCGGAAGCCTGGGGCCTGGGCCCAGGGCCGCTCGGACCCCTCCCCTCCCCCAGGAGAGTGAGGACTTCGAGCCCTGAGACACATGGACATGGGTCTTGGGGGCGGGGCAGGTGGGGAGCCCCGCCCTCCTCCAGGGGCGGGGCCCGGGCCTCTGCTCCCCACCCCCACTGCCCCGCTTGCTCCGGGGGCCCGGCTGCTCTGGGCGTGTGTCCTGGAGCCCCAGGGCTGGCTCCTGGGGCGGGGCCTGCGAATGGCCCCAGGGAAAAATAAAAGTTGGTTTATTTTTACTCCTGGTCTCTGTTGGGGGAGGGGCGGGGCCCCGACGTTCCCCCCCCCCCCCCCGCCTGCGGGCGCTCCTGGTAGGGGGCTGGGGGCCAGGCCCAGACGCCCTGGTGGCCGAGGGCGCGTGGGACCAGAAGTGGCCCACTGTCGGGAAGGGGGCTCCCAGTTTCAGCCCCACGCAGCCCGGGCCGTGGGGGTGGGCCACGGCCAGCCCGTGGCAGCCCAGCCGAAGGGGGGCAGGGGGGCCAGCACTGCCGGCTCCAGAGCCAGGCCACGGGGCACTCAGCGTAGTGGCTGTAGCCCCCCACGGGCCACTGTGCCCCTTCGCCCTGCCCCCCAGGCCGGGCCATTGGCTGAGGTGCCAGCCCCTCCCCCAGCGGCTGGGGGGGAATGGGTCAGGGGGCCAGGAGGATCAGGGGTGTGCAGGGCACAACCCCCGTGTGCTGAGGGAACTGCCGCTCCCAGCCCCCCAGCAAGGCCAGCGCCCGCTGCAGCCCCATGGCCAGCCTAGACCCCCCTGCCCCCCACCCTCCACCCCACCAGTCCCTCTCCCTGCTCCCTCAGCTCGTTGGCTTGTGCCATCTCCGTGCTCTCCCCCCACCCTGCGCCCACAGGTCAGCCCCAGGAGGGGGAGGGGGCGCAGCTGAGGCTGACCTGGGCGGGTGGGTTGGGGGTTTCAGGGGAGGACAAAGCTGCGATGGTGGAGGGGTGCAGTGGGGTGGCGCTATGATCAGGAATCTGGGGGCAGAGGAGTTGGGGTAAGTTCTCGGGAGGGCAGAGCTGGGGGGGCTGGAGTTATGACGGGAGGCTGTTGGGGCAGGGGGCTGGGGCAGGGGCGTGAGGGGGTGGACAGGGGCTGAGTTAGGGTATTGGGGGGGAAGAGCTGTGACGGGGGTTGGGGCAGGGGGCTTGGGGGCAGAGCTATGACCGCGGGGGGGGGGGGGGGGTGGAGCCATGTCAGGGACTGGGCTGGGGGGTTGACGTGACGGGTTGGGGTACGGTGATTGGAGAGGTGGAGCTATGATGTGGGTGGTTGGTGCTGCGACTGGCAAGAGTGGGGGGCGGGGCTGTGACGGGGGGGGGGGGGAGGTTGGGTGGGGCTGGGGGGGGGAGGTTGGGTGGGGCTAGGGAGTGGTGGGGCGGGGCTATGACTGGGGGTAGGGGGCAGGGCTGTGATGGAGGGGTTGGGGTGGGGGGGTAGGGGCGGGGCTGTGATGGGGGGGATGGTTGGGGTGGGGGTATGACTGGGGGGATGGTTGCGGGCGGGGCTGTGACGGGGGAGGTTGGGGGGTTAGGGGGCGGGGCTGTGACGGGCGGGGGGAGGTTGGGAGGCGGGGCTGTGACGGGAGGGGTTGGGGTGGGGGGTAGTGGCGGGGCTGTGACCGGTGGGGGGTTTGGGGGGTAGGGGGCGGGGCTGTGACGGGCGGGGGAGGTTGGGAGGCGGGGCTGTGACGGGAGGGGTTGGGGTGGGGGGGTAGTGGCGGGGCTGTGACGGGAGGGGGGTGGGGGGAAGGGGGCGGGGCTGTGACGGGAGGGGGGGTGGGGGGGTAGGGGGCGGGGCTGTGACGGGAGGGGTTGGGGTGGGGGGTAGTGGCGGGGCTGTGACGGGAGGGGGGTGGGGGGGAAGGGGGCGGGGCTGTGACGGGCGGGGGGAGGTTGGGAGGCGGGGCTGTGACGGGAGGGGTTGGGGTGGGGGGTAGTGGCGGGGCTGTGACGGGAGGGGGGTGGGGGGAAGGGGGCGGGGCTGTGACGGGAGGGGGGGTAGGGGGCGGGGCTGTGACGGGAGGGCGGGGTGGGGGGGTAGGGGGCGGGGCTGTGACCGGTGGGGGGGTCGAGGGTTGACTCTTTCCCCGCGCGCTATGGGGAGAGGGCCTGTCACGTGGCGCGCCCGTGCCTGGAGCGGGGGGGAGAGGGCGGAGACAGTCGAACGACCGTTAGAACGGGGCGGGAGCGGAAGCAGGAGGGTGAGGAAATGAACGCGCATGCGCGCGGCGCAGTCGTTCTGCCCAGCACTGAGCCTGCGCTGCGCGCTCCACCGTACCCCTCCCCGCGACCACGCATGCGCATTGCGGAAGCGAGCCTGCCGCGCGTGCGCCAAAGGCATCATCACATCCGGGTCGTTCAGGCGCCGCCATCTTTCGTCGGGTGTGGATGAGAAGGGTCCAAAATGGCGGCTCCCAGGGGGCTGGCCGCCGCAGCCTGCCCGCGCCGCGCGTAGAGCTCCCGCCCCGCCCGCCGCCTCCGGAGCCCGCGTCGCGCCGCGCCCAGCTGCGGCTCTAGCTGCCCGAAGCGCCCAGCCGCGTGGTAGCGGCCTCCGGGCCGGGCCGCCGCCGCCTCCGGGCCGCCATTTTGGAAAACGGCCGCCCCCGCGCCCTCCGGCCGCCATCTTGGGGAGCCGCGCACATCCGGGTAAGCGGCGGCCCCGCAGCCGCCATCTTGGGGACTCCGAGCGCGCAGCGAGCCGCCATCTTGCGCGCCCCGCCTCGGGCGCCATCTTGGAGCCCGTGACGCAGGCCGGGCCCCTGCGGGCGCCATGGCAACCGGGGCGGGGCTGCTTCCGGCGCCGCCGAGCGGCCCGCGAGCCGGGCACGGCCCCGCCCCCGGCGGCCGGGGGACACTGAGGCACGCGCGGGGGCGGGGCCCGGGCTGCGCTTCCGTCGCCGCGCGGCGCTGCCGTGGGGGGGCGGCCAAGATGGCGGCGCCCAGCGCCCGCCCCAAGATGGCGGCGCCCAGGGGGCGGAGTCCGTACGGGCCCCGCCCCCCGAGCCGGGCGGAGGAAGGAAGCGCGCGCGGCTGCCGCACAAGCAGGCGCAAGATGGCGGCTCCCAGGGCGGCGTGAAGCGCCGGGCGCCCCGCACCGCTCGCGCCCCGTCCGGTGCCGTGGGGCGGGGCGGGGCCGGGCGCGCGCGGGCCGGGGCGGGGGCGGGGCCGGGGCGGGGGGCGCGCGCGGGGCCGGGCGGCGGGAGGCGGCGGCTCCTTCCCCGCGGCCGCCATTTTCCGGCCGCACAAGATGGCGGCTCCCAGGGCCGGGCGCTGAGCCGGGGGGAGGGGCCGGAGGCCCCGGGCGGGGGGGAGGGGCAGCGGGTCTGCGGGGCGGGGTCCGCTCGCGGGGGGGGGGCCCGGGGGAGGGGCGGGGTCCGCTCGCGGGGGGAGGTCCGCGCGCGGGGGGAGGGGGCGGGGTCCGCTCGCGGGGGGGGCGGGGGGAGGTCCGCGCGCGGGGGGAGGGGCGGGGTCCGCGCGCGGGGGGGGGCGGGGGGAGGTCCCGCGCGCGGGGGGGGGGCGGGGTCCGCTCGCGGGGGGGGCGGGGGGAGGTCCCGCGCGGGGGGAGGGCCGGGGTCCGCGCGCGGGGGGAGGGCCGGGGTCCGCGCGCGGGGGGAGGGGCGGGGCCCGCTCGCGGGGGGGGGCGGGGTCCCGCGGGGGGCCGGGCGGCGCGGGACTAACTGCCCCCCTTGCAGGACCGCACCAGGGGGCCATGGCTGCGGCGCTGCCAGCGGCCCCCGGCGGGGGCTCCCCGCTCCCGGCCCCCCCCGGCGCCGCGCTGCTGCAGCCCCGCTGGAAGCGGGTGGTGGGGCTGGTCGGGCCCCGTGCCCCGCCCCCGACACGGACACCGGGCCGTGGCCATCAAGGAGCTGATCGTGGTCTTCGGCGGCGGCAACGAGGGCATCGTGGACGAGCTGCACGTGTACAACACAGGTGGGGGGGGCCCCTCCCCGGGCCTGGGGGGAGCCCGGCGTCCGGCCCCCCGGCCCCCTTCCCCGGGCCCCCGGCATCCGCCCCCCGGCCCCCCTCCCGCCGGGCCTGGGGGGATCACGGGCTCGTGTGTTGTGGGGGCGGGTTAGAGCAGGGAGTCTGGACTCAGCCCCTCCCGGCTCCACCTCCCCCCTTCCTGGGCACCCTGCTCATGCCCCTCTGCCCCTCCCAGCCACGAACCAGTGGTTCATCCCAGCCGTGCGGGGCGACATCCCCCCTGGCTGCGCTGCCTACGGGCTTCGTGTGCGACGGCACCCGCCTGCTGGTCTTCGGAGGCATGGTTGAGTACGGCAAGTACAGCAACGATCTCTACGAGCTTCAGGTAGGGGCAGGGGCCCAGACGCCTGGGTGTCTCCCAGCTCGGGGAGGGCAGGAGGGTCTAGTGGTTAGAGGGGCGGGGGGCCCAGGCTCAGGGAGGGCAGGAGGGTCTAGTGGTTAGAGGGGCGGGGGGCCCAGGCTCAGGGAGGGCAGGGGGTCTAGTGGTTAGAGGGGCGGGGGGCCCAGGCTCAGGGAGGGCAGGAGGGTCTAGTGGTTAGAGGGGCGGGGGGCCCAGGCTCAGGGAGGGCAGGGGGCTCTAGTGGTTAGAGGGGCGGGGGGCCCAGGCGCCTGGGGTCCGGCTCAGGGAGGGCAGGGGGCTCTAGTGGTTAGAGGGGTGGGGGGCCCAGGCGCCTGGGGTCCGGCTCAGGGAGGGCAGGGGGCTCTAGTGGTTAGAGGGGCGGAGGGCCCAGGCGCCTGGGGTCCGGCTCAGGGAGGGCAGGGGGCTCTAGTGGTTAGAGGGGTGGGGGGCCCAGGCTCAGGGAGGGCAGGGGGCTCTAGTGGTTAGAGGGGTGGGTGCCCAGGCGCCTGGGGTCCGGCTCAGGGAGGGCAGGGGGCTCTAGTGGTTAGAGGGGCGGGGGGCCCAGGCTCAGGGAGGGCAGGGGGGTCTTGCTGCCGTGTGCGGGTTGGACTGACGGAAGAGGGACCGTGTTGTAATGACCCCCTGCAGGCCAGCCGCTGGGAGTGGAAGAGACTCAAGGCCAAGACCCCCAAGAATGGGCCGCCCCCCTGCCCCCGCCTAGGCCACAGCTTCTCTCTGGTGGGCAACAAGTGCTACCTGTTTGGGGGGCTGGCCAACGACAGCGAGGACCCCCAAGAACAACATTCCCAGGCGAGTGCCAGTCCGGGCGCTGTTCCTGCTCCTGCCCTCGCAGTGCGTAGGGGGGAGGGGGCTGGGGCCTGGTGGCCTCCTGCTTCCTCCCATCCCTGCGGGGGGAATCTCTGCCTGGCTGTGGGGAGAGGCCGCCCTCTGGTGGGGGGGTGTGGGGCAGGGGCACTCGGGGCTGGCAGGGGCACGCAGGGCTTGCAGGGGGATGCGGGGCAGGGGCTCATCGGGCTGGCAGAGGGATGCGGGGCGGGGGGCACTCGGCTGGCGGGGGGGCGCGGGGCGGGGCACTCGGAGCTGGCGGCGGGAGCACTCGGGGCGGGGCACTTGGGGCTGGCGGCGGGGGGGCGGGGGCGGGCGGCGGGGGCTGGCGGCGGGGGCTGGCGGCGGGGGCACTCGGGGCTGGCGGCGGGGGGGCGCGGGGCACTCGGGGCTGGCGGCGGGGGCACTCGGGGCTGGTGGCGGGGTCGCGGGCGGGGCACTCGGGGCTGGCGGCGGGGGCACTCGGGGCTGGCGGCGGGGGCACTCGGGGCGGGGCACTCGGGGCTGGCGGCGGGGGCACTCGGGGCTGGGGGCGTGGGGCGGGGGCACTCGGGGCTGGCGGCGGGGGCACTCGGGGCTGGTGGCGGGGGTCGTGGGGCGGGGCACTTAGGGCTGGCGGCGGGGGCACTCGGGGCGGGGGCACTCGGGGGCTGGCGGCGGGGGCACTCGGGGCTGGTGGCGGGGGTCGCGGGGCGGGGCACTCGGGGCTGGCATCGGGGGCGCGGGGCGGGGGCACTCGGGGCTGGCGGCAGGGGCACTCGGGGCGTGGGGCGGGGGCACTCGGGGCTGGCGGCGGGGGCACTCGGGGCTGGGGGCGTGGGGCGGGGGCACTCGGGGCTGGCGGCGGGGGGCGCGGGGCGGGGCACTCGGGGCTGGGCGGCGGGGGGCGCGGGGCGGGGCACTTGGGGCTGGTGGGCGGGGGCGCGGGGCGGGGCACTCGGGGCTGGCGGCGGGGGCACTCGGGGCGGGGCGCGCGGGGCGGGGGCACTCGGGGCTGGCGGCGGGGGGGCGCGGGGCGGGGGCACTTGGGGCTGGGTGGCGGGGGGCGGGGCTGGTGGCGGGGGGCGCGGGGCGGGGGCACTCGGGGCTGGCAGGGGCGGGCGCGGGGGGGCGCGGGGCGGGGCTGGCGGGGGGCGCGGGGCGGGGCACTCGGGGCTGGCGGCGGGGGGGCGTGGCGGGGGCACTCGGGGCTGGCGGTGGCTGTGACAAGCCCCCCGTCCCCCCCCCCAGGTACCTGAATGACCTGTACATCCTGGAGCTGCGCCCGGGCTCCGGAGTGGTGGCCTGGGACATCCCCATCACGTACGGGGTGCTGCCCCCGCCCCGCGAGTCCCACACGGCCGTGGTGTGCGCCGAGAGAGACAGCAAGAAATCCAAACTCGTCATCTACGGCGGCATGAGCGGCTGTCGCCTCGGCGACCTCTGGACGCTGGACATCGGTATGCCAGCGGGGCGCCGGGTTCTCTCCCGGCGGGGGGGGGGGGGGGGGGGGGGGGGGGCCGGGGCGCCGGGTTCTCCCCCGGCCGGGCTCTCAGTGCCTCTGTGTTTGTCTCCTCAGAGGACACTGACGTGGAACAAGCCGACCCTGAGCGGCGTGGCACCCCTGCCCCGCAGCCTGCACTCGGCCACCACCATCGGCAACAAGTAAGCCCCTGACCCCCCCATCACCCCCACTTCTGTGGCCCAGCTCTGACCCCCTCCTCCCCCCCAGGATGTACGTCTTCGGGGGCTGGGTGCCCCTCGTCATGGATGACGTCAAAGTTGCCACACACGAGAAGGAGTGGAAGTGCACCAACACGCTGGCCTGCCTCAACTTAGGTATGCCCCCCCCCGTCCCCCACCAACACGCTGGCCTGCCTCAACTTAGGTACGCCCCCCCCATCCCCCACCAACACGCTGGCCTGCCTCAACTTAGGTACGCCCCCCCCATCCCCCACCAACACGCTGGCCTGCCTCAACTTAGGTACGCCCCCCCCCCATCCCCCACCAACACGCTGGCCTGCCTCAACTTAGGTACGCCCCCCCCCGTCCCCCACCAACACGCTGGCCTGCCTCAACTTAGGTACGCCCCCCCCATCCCCCACCAACACGCTGGTCTGCCTCAACTTAGGTACGCCCCCCCCATCCCCCACCAACACGCTGGCCTGCCTCAACTTAGGTACGCCCCCCCCGTCCCCCACCAACACGACTGCTGCCTGCTCAACTTAGGTACGCCCCCCCCCTGTCCCCCACCAACACGCTGGCCTGCCTCAACCTAGGTACGCCCCCCCATCCCCCACCAACACGCTGGCCTGCCTCAACTTAGGTACGCCCCCCCCGTCCCCCACCAACACGCTGGCCTGCCTCAACTTAGGTACGCCCCCCCCGTCCCCCACCAACACGCTGGCCTGCCTCAACTTAGGTACGCCCCCCCCGTCCCCCACCAACACGCTGGCCTGCCTCAACTTAGGTACGCCCCCCCCTGTCCCCCCACAACACGCTGGCCTGCCTCAACCTAGGTACGATCCCCCACCAACACGCTGGCCTGCCTCAACTTAGGTACGCCCCCCCCCCGTCCCCCACCAACACGCTGGCCTGCCTCAACTTAGGTACGCCCCCCCCCTGTCCACCACCAACACGCTGGCCTGCCTCAACCTAGGTACGATCCCCCACCAACACGCTGGCCTGCCTCAACTTAGGTACGCCCCCCCCCCGCCCCCCACCAACACGCTGGCCTGCCTCAACTTAGGTACGCCCCCCCCTGTCCCCCACCAACACGCTGGCCTGCCTCAACCTAGGTACGCCCCCCCCATCCCCCACCAACACGCTGGCCTGCCTCAACTTAGGTACGCCCCCCCCCCGTCCCCCACCAACACGCTGGCCTGCCTCAACTTAGGTACGCCCCCCCTCTCCCCCCACCAACACGCTGGCCTGCCTCAACCTAGGTACGCCCCCCCTCGCCCCCCACCAACACGCTGGCCTGCCTCAACCTAGGTACGCACCCCTCCGGGCCCCGCCCTCCCGCCCTCCCCAACAAGCTGGTCTTTCTCAGACTGGATAAGGACTCCCCGGTTCCCTTCAGCCCCGTGCTGGGATCCCCCTCGCAGCCCCTGGGTTCCCCGGCCGTCCTGTGCCCTGGCCCAGGGTGAGCTGACCCCTTCCCCCAGACTCGATGGCCTGGGAAGCCATTGTCATGGACACGCTGGAGGACAACGTCCCACGGGCCCGGGCGGGGCACTGCGCCGTGTCCATCAACACCCGCCTCTACATCTGGAGCGGGCGGGACGGCTACCGCAAGGCCTGGAACAACCAGGTGTGCTGCAAGGACCTGTGGTACCTGGAGACTG